>NC_041401.2:106050277-106095277 GCF_900747795.2 Erpetoichthys calabaricus
TGCCACTGTGATTACTCACAAGATGTCACTTAAATACTTAAGATATCTGAAAAGTGAATATGAGAGCAAAAGCTTAACAAGAAAGATCAGGAACATATACCTGTCAAATTCTTAGAAAAAAAGAAAAATCCCTTCTTTGTTTTTATGGATTGATACAATTAAGCCTCACACCTGGACAAACTGGTGAGGAAGGCAGGCTCTATTGTAGGCACGGAGCTGGACAGTTTGATGTCTGTGGCAGAGTGACAGGCGCTGAGCAGGCTCCTGTCAATCATGGAGAATCCACTACATCCACTGAACAGTATCAACTCCAGACAGAGCAGCAGCTTCACTGATAGACTGCTGTCACTGTCCTGCTCCACTGACAGACTGAGGAGATCGTTCCTCCCCCACACTATGCGACTCTTCAATTCCACCTGAGGGGTAAACATTAACATTATACAAAGTTACTGTCTGTTGTACAGTACCTGCATTTTTATCACTCTTTAATTCAATATTGTTTTTTATCAGTATGCTGCTGCTGGAGTATGTGAATTTCCCCTTGGGATTAATAAAGTATCTATCTATCTATCTATCTATCTATCTATCTATCTATCTATCTATCTATCTATCTATCTATCTATCTAATTCAGAAACTGGGAAATATACTATTTAATAAAAAGGATCAATTGGTTGGGATTGTTTAGATCTCTAATCACACCCTAATGTATGTATTCATTTTCTTCATCCATCTGCTTCTTTATCATAAAGGCAAGTTTAAATGGATTGCTGCCTGCAAATTTACGCAAATTACAGCATAATTACAGTATTTAATATGAATATTCAACTGCATTTTGCAAAGTAGGTACTTATAGTGAATAGCTTTGCAACCAAAACCTTTCTTGCATTACTTGTGTGGATGTTTTACATAATACTGGTCTTAGAATTAATTTTGTTTCTTTTATACAAGTTAATTGTGTCAATGTATAATAAAATGTTGCATTAATGTAGGCACAAGTTCTATATAATTGGATTTTTTTCTGGCCTGAGGTTTTTCATTTTTAAACTTTCTTAATAAATAATCTTTCTGATTCTGGGCTATAATTATCCAGATCTGCTTTCACTACAACTGTCAAAGAATTAAAAAACATTAACTTCTTAATCAAAGGGTTTGCTTCAGTTAATCAGGATTAATTGGATTTTTATTTATTTATTTTTTTTAAGTGAAACCACAATTCAAAGGTAACAAAACCTAACATTTTTAAACCCACTTCATTCAATTTAAGGTTGTGGGACCCTTTTTTAGTAAAGCTGGGAAGCAATTGTGAACAGAGTGCCAGTCCATCACAGGGCACAAATACTCATATTTCCACTAACACTGGGTTAATTCAGTGTCTAATTAACACAACTTTATGCAAATATGAAAGAAACACAGAACTGGGTCATTCTCTAAGTAACAATATTGCTTTGAATTCAATTCTTGTGTGTTTTGTATAGTCTAGTATTTTATTTAATATATGTAAAAGAAGATTACTTGGAAAGTAATGATTACTATAGCTGCATTGGTCAAGGGTTTCCAAATTAGTTTAAAATGTAATTACAAGGAAGGTTTGAGTAATTAGTATGACTTATGTAGAAAAATTCCACAATCCAAGTGTTTTTATTTTAAATTTTGTAGAGAAAATCAAAGAAAACAGTTCACACAAAAATGAAGAAGAAAGTTGATAAAATACACAAAAAACTTCTTGTGTATAATGTTTCATTTAAGGCTTAATTATTTTGGCTACATTTCTTAAAGTTTCTTTATACATTCTTTATACACTTCACTGTTATGGGGTAAAATACTTTTTATGTACAGTATTTACTGTGGATATTTCCCTGGACATTCTGTTTTTTTCCGACACCTTCCAAATGCTGTATGATGGACTGCTATTTGTGGAATGATTAATTGTGTAATAGCATTATCTCTGCAAATATCCTGACAAATTCCTAATGTAGAAGTTTGCAAGCAAAATTTGTCTATAAACTCATTCATGTAATCTGGAAGCCTCTTAAGATGTAAATATTATTTAAACTCACTGACTATATAATTAGCGCCACACCAGAAGTCTGCATCTGTATTTTCATCCTTTATATTGTTCAAAGTTCATTGTACTGTTTCCCGTGTTTTCTGTTCTGTATACAGTAAGTTTCTAAAACTAGAATGTTATCAAACTGGACCTTAAAAGAGTACATTACCTGCACTGCTGTACTCAAAGTACAGGCATCATTTTTCTGTTACCAAGTTAAGTTTACTTTTTCCAATAACATGTATTATTATTATTACTATTATTATTTGGAGAGTCACAGTCAGGGCGGCTGATGGAATGGTCCTTACGGATGATACTGTTGTTGTGACCCGCTGGGCTGGCAACTTTAAGCAGCCTACATTGCTAGGATGTTGGATATCTCTGGGTCCACGGTTCTTGAGGCTGATCCTCCAATTAGCTGTGAACCACCCAATCTCACTGAGATTGTACAGGTGGTAAGCCAGTTGAGGGGAGGAAAGGCTGCAGGGATCTGTTGTATCCGGGGTGAACTTCTCCAGGCTGGTGGTAATGCTGTCCTCCTGGCATTGCAAGCAATCTTTGCTTCCATTTGGGAGACTGGCATCATCCCAGCTCACTGGAAAACTGGACTTGTTGTCCCTATCTGGAAAGGGAAGGGTGATCGCCTGGATTGCAGCAATTACAGGGGGATAACACTGCTCTCGGTGCCGGGTAAGGTCTTTGCTAGGGCCGTCCTCAATAGGATCCGTGATCACTTGCTCACCTACCAGCGACCAGAACAGTCTGGTTTTACACCTAAGAAGTCCACCATTGACTGCATCCTGGCACTGAGGGTGCCCATGGAGCGCAAACGCGAATATTGGCAGTTTCTTTGCAGCCTTTGCCGATTTTTGTAAAACATTCAACTCAGTTGATCGAGCTGCCCTGTGGGACATCCTGAGGGTTTGCGGGATCCCCTCAAGGTTGCTGGATATCATGGCCAGTCTATACACTGATACTGTGAGTGCTGTGCAGAGTGGAGGCAGAACCTCTGTGTTTTTCCCAGTTGATTCTGGGGTGTGTTCTTGCTCCTACTGTGTTCAATGCTTGTATGGACTGGGTGTTGGGCAAGGTCGTGGGGTCCAGCGGCTGTAGGGCATCTATTTTCACGGATCTTGACTTTGCTGACGATGTTGTGATCTTCGCGGAGTCAATGGAGGCTCTGATCGGGGCGCTCGAGAGACTGAGCAAGGAGTCTGAGTGTCTGGGCTTGCAAGTATCCTGGATAAAAACCAAGATCCACACCTTTAATGACCTCTTGGGCACAGCCATCAGCAGTCTGTCTGTCTGCAGAGAGAGTGTCGACCTTGTCGAGAGGTTCACTTACGTTGGCAGTGACCTTCATGTCTCTGGTGACTCTTCCTATGAAGACAGTAGATGGATTGGGAGAGCATGGGGGGTCATGAGGTCGCTGGAAAGGGGTGTGTGGCACTCGCGATATCTATGCAAAAGGACGAAGGTCCAAGTCTTTAGAGTCCTGGGGCCTCATGTATAAACGGTGCGTACGCACAGAAATGTTGCGTACGAACCTTTCCACGCTCAAATCGCGATGTATAAAACCTAAACTTGGCGTAAAGCCACGCACATTTCCACGGTAACTCATTCCTTGGCATACGCAATTTATCCGCCCGGTTTTGCAGACTGGCGGCACCCAGTGTCAAAGCAGTGCTACTGTTCCTGTGTGATTACCCTTTCTTAGATCCACATCCACGACGACGGCTTTATCAAATACACTGAAATTAACCGCATATCGTTCATAAATTTAATGCATCTGATTGTAATTAACCTGTAACAATATAATGGTCCACAGAATGGTCAAACTACTGTTCCTGTGTGCTCATCCTTTCTTTCTTAGCTCCACATTCCTGACGCGGCTTTATAAATATACTGAAATTAACTGCATATTGTTTATTAGTGTAATACATCTGATTGTAATTAACCTGCTACAATATAATGGGCCAGGGAATAGCCATAGTATTCCAAATACCAGAACTGCTTTAGCGTTGTTACGCTCACTGCATCTTGTTCTTCTTTTTGCTGTTCCCGTTAAGGGTTGCCACTGCGGATCATTTTTTTCCATATTACTCTCACTGCACCACTTGGAGTATTTACATCACTGTATCTGAGTGTGAATCACAGCAGCAGATGATCGGAAAGAGAATTATCGGTATACAGTTTCAAGTACACACTACCTCAACCACGGCAAAAAGCGTCAAACCCTTTCCTGTACGGACCTCGCGTTTCAGAAACAGTTTCATCCCAAGAACTATAAACGCACTCAATCACCTCACTGTAAACTTGCACTACAGTTATAATATTGCACAACCTGCGCTACTTTATAAAGCGCGTATGATGACAATATCATTTTTAAGATGAAATGCAGCAAAATATGTTGCTTATAGTATACAGATAAAAGTTTAACTTCATTTAAATAATCTGTATTGCTAATAATTAAACATGTGAGGACACGGTGCCGCAGCGCTAGCTAGTTCACGGATAGCTCCTGCCTTGCGCTGTATTCTTGCTGGTGCTGACGCGACACTGGAAGGATAGACGAATAGAATAATTAAACATGTACTACGAAGATATTTCAATGTTCCTTAAAAGTTTTGAAGAATCGGCGTTCTAAGCTTACAAATGGCTTCACGTCTATTACAGAGCTGATTGTGTGGCGATTGGAGAAAGAAAAGTATGGACAGGAATTGGAGGTTAGTACGTTTGAAAGAGACAGTACTTCTGTAATAAATTATTTCATCGAAGGTCGCACATGGTGCAACAAGCCTCTTGCGTGAGATATGAACAATCACTGCGCCACCATGTTCCCATGTTTAATAACATGCTTTCATTCCTATCATCATGAAAATGATATCACGTATACATCTCAGTATTTTAATTATTCAGAGAGCTGTAATATCTCGAATGTAATGCATTCTGTGTCCTGTCGGAGAAAGAGAAAGAACGGAAGCACGTAGTGATTCACACACATAGAGCACATAGAAAATCAAACACAGAAAAAAGCATTTAACATGCTACTTGAGAAACTAGTAAAATAAACGATTTTAAGAAATTTCGAGATTAAAGTTGACATTTCGTGCTTTTTTCCCACTGTGTGCCTATGTTTTTTGTTTGTACCCTAATACGCTTTCATATGACACTCAGACGGTGGGCTACAACTCGCCTTTTCACAGCGACTTTGATATGTGATTTCTTTTTTATTTCGGGCACTGTGCGACTTTGTGAATTTGATCTTTCGAGTTTCTCCGACACTCTGTCACTCGATCAACTTTCTTTTGTTGATTATACCACTGTTTAAACCAACAAATAGCATGTTTTTCCTTTGCCTCCACTTGGTATTCGCTGAAATTCTTATATTTTCTCCCGTGCTTTTCCCATTGTCTTTTCACAGAAGGCTATTTATATTGATTTGCATATTCAAAGAGGCGTAATTCTGGGAGGAGTTGGGGCGGGACAGAAGGCGCGTGCACGTGCGTTACTTTTCACGCAAATCGGGATTTATGTAGTGGAAGAACGTGAAAGTATGCGTGCGCACAGATTCCTGCATCTGGATTTTTCTGTGCGTACGCACAATCCCGCTTTTGTGCTTACGCCATGTTATAGTGTGAGTTCTACGCACGGCGTTATACATGAGGCCCCTGGTGCTTCCTGTCTTGCTATATGGTTGCGAGACATGGACGCTATCCAGTGACCTGAGATGAAGACTGGACTCCTTTGGTACTGTGTCTCTCCGGAAAATCCTTGGGTACCGTTGGTTTGACTTTGTATCGAATGAGCGGTTGCTCATGGAGTCCCAAAAGAGGCACATTACCTTGGTTGTGAGGGAGCATCAGTTACAGCACTACGGCCATGTGGCGCGTTTCCCCGAGGGTTTTCCCGCTCGTAAGATCATCATTGTTGGGGACCCGAGTGGCTGGACCAGGCCAAGGGGTCGCCCACGTAAAACCTTACTGCAGAAGATAGACGGTCATTTCCGGAAGGTGGGACTGGACCATGTATCTGCCTGGGGAGTTGCCAACCGGGATCCCAAGTTGTTTCGTCGTTTAGTGGGTGTGACAACACACTGTACTAGTGCATGCTCCCCAACTTGATTTGACTTGACTTGGTAACAAATATTTTTGTTATACATAACCAACATCTGTTTGTTCAGTTCCAACTGAGTGTTAGGATTCAGCAGTTAGCTGAGAATAACAATACAACTAGCTGAACCATCAAGCTGAAACCTAATTGATTTTTCTCCAGGCATCATTGCTGCATACAACTAATATGCTTTTCCTTCTGGTTTTTGCAGTGTATTTACTTGTTGTGTTACAGCAGCCAAATTTCCTCACAGTCTGAAGTGGCATCAGTATTTCTATTATATACTTTTTCCTGTGTTACATTTAATCTGCATTTTACTCCAAAGTGGTTTTCCTTTCCACATATTTTGGAGAATTTGTCAAATACTAGGCACTTATTCTTATCTTTCTCATATGCTTTGCCACAGTACTTGCATAGTATTGACCTACCCTGCTTAGTTCGCTTTTCATTCTGTTTTAAAGCATATATTTCCTCCACACCAGCCCCCTTCTGCTTCTCTGTAAATCTGCACACACTTATCCAAAGTGATTTTCTTCTCATAGTAATGTTTCTCTTAAGTGTGAATCATTAGTGCCATAAAAAACCCTGTCTCCTATTAATGTGTCTTTTACCGAACAAAATCACACATGCCAGCCAGCCTCCTTAGGTCCATAGCATATGTATTGATTTTTTCATGCACTTACTGGTTCAGCATGAAGAAACTATAACATTCAACAGTCTTGGCTATTTTTGGATTGCAATATGCACCCAGGGCTCCCATTAAGACATTCAAAATCCGATTAATGGTGGGGACCTCTGAGCACAGAGCCTCACAAAGTTCTCTACCCAGTTTTTCTCCAGTGAAGTAAAAGTTAAGAGTATGTTAAAAGTAAGAGTTTAATCTTCCTTCTTTTAAAATTGTACTTCCTATTGTGAAATCAATGTAAAGGATGAATGATAAACCCTAAACATCCACCTGATCCTGCTCTTAGCCTAATTATTGGCATCCAAGCATACTTTTTTTGTGATGGTGACTATAAACTCAAAGCCACATTCATTTTCATTATGCTGGCATTGTTTTTTTCTCAATTAAAAGTAAACTATACCTGTACTTTATACTGTAACTTCAGAATAAACTCTGGAATCATAATCTGGCCATCGGGATACAATATCTCAACTGGTTCCTATACAGCTGCCACCATATTTGACAAGCAACTTCTTTACTGTATATCTCAAATGAAAACCACAGACTCTCACGTTGTTAGCACTTCACTCTCTCCTCCGTTTCTACAGGTTCATGTTACACTCAAAAGCATATGGGCAGACAGGGCTGGCGCCACCATTAAGGCAAATTAGGCATTTGCCTAGGGCGCAGATCATAAGGAAGGGACAAACCCAGCTACACAGTCTGTACTGAACAGTTGGTTAGTACACTAAAATCTTGGCCTATTGTGCAAAATAACCTAGCACTGGCACTGTGGGCAGGAATATTGTAAAATAACTTCTTGTAACAAAACAGAAGACCAAACATCAGAATTGAAATGCAGCTAACCATGAAGACTGGTTCAGCTGTGGTGTAACCCATGGTCTTTTTACAGTCATATGAAAAAGTTTGGGAAGCCTGCATAATAATTTACTCTGCTTTCAACAAAAAAGATAACAGTGGTATGTCTTTCATTTCCTAGGAACATCTAAATACTGGGGTGTTTTCCGAACAAACATTTTTAGTGAAGCAGTATTTAGTTATATGAAATTAAATCAAATGTGAAAAACTAGCTATGCAAAAATGTGGGTCCCCTTGTAATTTTGCTGATTTGAATGCATGTAAGTGCTCAATACTGATTACTTGCAACACCAAATAGGCTGGCTTGGCTCGTTAACCCTTGAACTTCATAGACAAGTGTGTCCAATCATGAGAAAAGGTATTTAAGGTGGTCAATTGCAAGTTGTGCTTCTCTTTGACTCTCCTCAGGAGAGTGACAGCATGGGATCCTCAAAGCAACTCTCAAAAGATCTGAAAACAAAGATTGTTCAGTATCATGGTTTAGGGGAAGGCTACAAAAAGCTGTCAGTTTCAACTGTAAGGAATGTAATCAGGAAATGGAAGGCCACAGGCACAGTTGCTGTTAAACCCAGGTCTGGCAGGCCATGAAAAATACAGGAGCAGCATATGTGCAGGATTGTGAGAATGGTTACAGACAACCCACAGATCACCTCCAAAGACCTGCAAGATCATCTTGCTGCAGATGGTGTATCTGTACATCATTCTATAATTCAGCGCAATTTGCACAAAGATCAACTCTATGACAGGGTGATGAGAGAGAAGTCCTTTCTGCACTCACGCCACAAACAGATTCGCTTGTTGTATGCAAATACTCATTTAGACAAGCCAGATTAATTTTGGAACAAAGTGCTTTGGACTGATGAGGCAAAAGTTGAGTTATTTGGTCATAACAAAAAGCGCTTTGCATTGCGGAAGAAGAACATTGCATTCCAAGAAAAACACCTGCTACCTACTGTTAAATTTGGTGGACGTTCCATTATGCTGTGGGGCTGTATGGCTAGTTCAGGGACTGGGGCCCTTGTTAAAGTAGAGTGTTGGATGAATTCAACCCAATATCAACAAATACTTCAGGATAATGTCCAAGCATCACTCACAAAGTTGAAGTTACGCAGGGGTTGGATATTCCAACAAGACAATGACCCAAAACACAGTTCTCCCACATTCAGAGGGAGAGGTACAATGTTCTGAAATGGCCGTCACAGTCCCCTGACTTGAATATCATTGAAAATCTATGGGATGATTTGAAGCATGCTGTCCATGCTCGGCAGCCATTAAATTTAACTGAACTGGAGAGATTTTGTATGGAAGAATGGTCAAAAATACCTCCATCCAGAATCCAGACACTCATCAAAGGCTATAGGAGGTATCTAGAGGCTGTTATATTTGCAAAAGGAGGCTCAACTTAGTATTGATGTAATATCTCTGTTGGGGTGCCCAAATTTATGCACCTGCTCTAATTTTGTTATGATGAATATTGCATATTTTCTGTTAATCCAATAAACGTAATGTCACTGCTGAAATACTACTGTTTCCATAAGGCATGTCATATATTAAAAGGAAGTTGCTACTTTGAAAGCTCAGCCAATGATAAACATGAATCCAAAGAATTAACAGGGGTTCCCAAACTTTTTCATATGACTATAACTCATATTTTTTACCCCTTATATACAGTACTATCACTACAACATCACACTTTGCTTGTTGGCCTCAGATAAGATGACAACATCTGGTGGTAAGGTATGTGGCTGTAGAAGTTCAGCTGTCTTTTAAAATCAGCTAGCAATTGCCAATCCCTTTCTGAGGCCAAAGTGCCAAAGTACAGATGTTTTCCTTGTGTTTTCTGGCTGCTTGTTTGCTCTAACAACAGCAATGAACTCCTTAAAGAGGAGGAAACACTTGCTTGCAGTAATTCTTGCACTGAACTAGTTGCCACTCCTTTCTCACCCCAATGGTTCCAAAATGGGAGGTCTTAAAGGAATCCAGCCCATCTTGACCTCATGTCACTATGCCTGCTTGTGGTGTAGCATTGCCTCAGCCTGATGAACATACTATTCTGCCCTCCAAATCCTCTGTGTTTTAACTCTTATGCCAGCCGTGATACAATTAGATCCTTTGAGTCCCTATACTGCATCCCTTCAAACTTCAGAGGCAGATGTAATTTGTCATGACTGTAGAGTGCAATGTTCCTTATGCTCCTTGGTGGCCGCAGCCATCTCATGAAGTGGCTACTCATTTTCTTCTCCAAAATCTCAACTGTGGAGTGGTCAGAGGAGCCTGGAAAGAATGCTATGGTTATACATGCTTGTCTAAGGCTTTTAGCCAGCTGTCCAACTCTATGCAGGTTGCATGAACAGATTCAGCATCCTTCAGCAAGCTGTTAAATCCTTTCCCAAACTCCTAAAAAGCCTCTCTCAGATAGTTGGATTATTTGTTCTTGCAATGTTGAATCTAAACTACTACTTTTCCCTTTCTCAATATCAAAGATCTCAACTTGGCTGGCTTCAAATGCATCCATGCTCACTGTATAAACTTTTCCAACCCCTGTGAGATCTATCAGCAGTCTGGGACAGATTCTGTCAGATCATCCATAAATGCCCTGTTGAGCAGACTTAAATTATTAATACAGCTAGTATTATATAAGCTTGTGCTGGGAAGTCTAATAACAAGACTGAATCCTTTAATCTTTGGAAACCAAGGGTCCAGAGTATCTCTGGTATCTGTCCTATGGGCAGTAATAACAGCTTGACATTATAGCAGTGTGACGCTAACAAAAGAGATGCAATAAGAACAGTTAATCAGTAAATCTAACCAGGGTATGCTAAACTAAAGTAGCATAAGTTTTCATCCTGGATTTAAATGCTGAAGCTCATGGGGCATCTGTTACACAAGCAAGAAGATTATTTCACAGCTATTGTGCCCTATAGCTAAAGGTTCATCCTCCCACATGTGTTTTGCTAACCCTTGGAATTCTCAAAAGACATGCATCTTGAGACTGTAATATGCATTTATTGATAAGTTTAGATAACTAAGTAGGGCCTACGCCATTTAAAACATTACAATTCCATCTGGGGTAGTAAAATCTACATAAATCTAAACTTTTTGTGTAACATAGCTGAAATCCTTCTTGAACCATAACCCAAAGGTTTTATATATTTGGTCAAAATATTGATACATTTAAATGAACATGATTCATTTTATTTTTAGATTGTATAGTAATTATTGAGAAATTTGAGGACTTTTTGCTCATATAGAACACCATATCCAGAATCTCAAAATTCAGAAAGGTAAAAAAAAATCATTATTTGACTTACAGAAATTCTCCTTTAGGATTCTTTATCACATTAATTTAATATTATTTTGACATTCTGAGTAATTTTCACATCTGAGTGATTGTGGCTATCTTGGTTAATGTGCCTTAATATACATTGGCCTGCTGTTACCAGAATAGGTAACTTCTTTATTAAAATGCCCCATACAAATAAATTGTCTGGTAAGGCATCCCTGCTGCATCAATCTATATTAATGGAAGCTATTCAGCATGTTTTGCACCAAAAGCATAGCATATACTTCCATATAATTTATGAAAATCTATTATGCTATGAAAACACGCAAAAGAGAAACAACATCTGTGTCCTCACTTTATGAAATCAAATAATTTTGTCCAGATCTGTACTTTGCTACCATAGCAAGTATGAGAAACTTAATTATTCCATGATACTGTAGGGGTTAGTGCTACGGCCTCACTACTTCAGAATTTGAATAATAGTGCCTTGGTTTGAATGTTCTGTTTTTGTCTGTTGGGTTTTCTTTCTGGTTGCTCCTATTTTTATTTGCGCATTACAATGTGTGCAGTTCACAGTAACTGACAACTCTAAATTCTATTAGTGATTGCTGGGTGTTGCACTGTACCCTGCAAAAAATCTAGACTTGGTACCTGTCTTACTCCCAATACTGCTTGGGTTACTCCAACTCTCCATGATCCTAATTTTTAGCAAGTTTAAAAAGACACACAATACAGCTAACAGTTTGCCAGATTGAAGGCTAAATAAAGAACAAATGAACTTTGATGCATTTTAATATTATTAGTTTTATAATCAACTAATTTTGAGTGGTACACTGTTAGAAATTTGCTATTTACTTCTAACAGTACACTGTCCATCCCGTCTTGTCCTGCCGACTCCATGTAATCTGTTTCCTGCCTGCCCCTAGCACCTAATTTTCATAACAAATGTTTTGATGTTTGTTATTTATTGTCATCATGCCATGCTAAAAATTAGCATTCTAATGTGCTATATGTGGATGTTTGCTTGCACTCATGTACCTTGAAATGTATTTGTGCACTATTCAAGGTTCAGCTTCACCTTATGATTAATATTAAATAAACAGGCATATGTTAGTCTGCATTTATATCCACTGTGCATATGAAACTTGGAGAAGACCATTTTTCACTTTTCTAACGGTACTATTATTTAGAGGTTCAGAGTTTATTAAGGAGAATTTGTTCATCATTGTTTTCATCTTCTGCTTCCCAGGGGCCACTTCTCTGTTCAAACTAGACACAGATGCTGCAGTGCCCCCCGCCTAGAGCTTTTCACATGCTTCAATTTTCCACTTCTCTGCTTTTAATTTCAACACTTGGAATGCAATCTGATTTTCTTCACCAGACTTCGAGGGAATCGATATTGGCAGAGCACCATTCACATTAAAGATTAGAAATGTTACATACCGGAAAAGAACTTTAACAATATCTTCAAACTTACTTCAGGGTAATTTACTGTTCCTTCTGGACATTTAAACTAATATTAAAGTATTCATATATATTATATTATTTATTTTTATTTATTTATTATATATACTGTACATATATTATTTCTGAGAGTCTCCCTTCATTTGAATGAAGACCTTTATGATTTTATAAACATTGCTTGTGGGAATCAATTTTGAATTTTAAAAAATAAGAATAATCACCAAAAGCTTAGAGAAGAATTCTAGTTTTTTCCTTAATAATTTACAATGCAGTGTAAACAGCTATAATACCTCAGCAACTCTTTATCTAATTAAACCTGGAGAACAAGAATGTGAAAAATACTGCTAGAACAAAAATAAGAAAGTGAGGAGATGTAAACTTGTCAAAGTGTGTTTTCAAAATTAAATTACTTAGAATTGCAAAAGGAAAGAAATTGTTTTCACCTCAAGTCACTTATGATTTACAGTATAAATATAGGTATTATTAACAATGCATATTAAACACAGACATTTGTATTAAGTGAAAAAGTGGCAGATTCTCTCATTAGTCAAAACAGATTTTTGTTTCAGACGTGTCAACAATTAAATAAACAAATAAAGCAACCTAACTACCTCAGAATAACAATGGTATTTTGACTGAAAATGTGTTCCAAAAGCACATCTGAGAGTGCACGTGCATGACTACTGGGAAACCGTATACAAAAATGGCAATAAAAGTTCATATTTAAATTGTACTGTAAAAAATTTCTTACTATTCAGTTTTCCTCCCACATCTTCAAAAATATGCTGGATTGATTAACTGGCTGCTCCAAATTGGCCCTGTGTGAATGTGCATGCAGTCATTTTGACACGCTGTCTGGCTGTTTCCTTCCTTGGACCTAGCACTGCTTGGATAAGCTCCAGCCCCCTAGTGACCCTGATTAAATTAAGCGAATATGAAAATGTTATGTTATGATATACTACAGTGCAACCCTACATTACTATTGTGTCCTTAATGTGAAGTGCAGTGACATAAATATCTGCTTATTGATAGTGTTGGTTCAATTATGTTTTAAGTATACAAATAATCCACTGCTATGATACAAATGCATAAATAACTTTGTAATCAATATATACTGCTTCATTTATCTGAATGAATATATAGATGTATTACACATATTTATTATTTCAGGTTCAAGATGTTTCTGAAAAGCAATACTGAAGGGTTTTTCATAAAGACAACTAAGAAGAACACATAAAAAAAAGGTTTACTGATGTCAAAAAAATGCTATGTATTTCTTGTGGATTAGTGGGAGCAGAAGATACAAAATCTTATTCTTTCTGGATTTTGCAAACTTCTGGCATACCGAAATAGGAACTGAGAGTTACAAGTCACCTAGTGGATTCTGAATGGCTTACTATTAATGGGATCACTAAAGACAGGTATCACAGTTACAGCATACCAGTGTAACAAGAGCTTGTTGTAGCATAGTGCCAACTAGAGATTAACAAACAGGGCTTTGCCAATAAAAAATCTCTGAAAAATTATGCTTGATTTTAAATGAGTTTTACAGATCATTTTTGACAGGTGTTGCCTTTGGTGACTGGGAAATAAAACTTTAATTAGGGAAATATGGAATAAAGTGTGAGAATAATAATGTCTAAGTAAGAGTTCATCATACATACTGGGCTTCTATTAACTTTGTTGTGTGCAATATATGTTTGTTAATTCTATTAAGTTTCATTTTCATATAATCTAGATCATGGGTTGGCAACCTGTGGCACGCAAAACGATTTTCAATGGCACTCTGATTGAATTGAAATATAGTAAAACATTATATTTTAATTGCAGCACACACATTCACACCCTGACCTACGTTTTGCTGATGTGACTCACATGTAAATGGAAACCATGTGTTTAGTGCAGGCCGTGGAACGTTAAAACAAATCTCGTTATTCTATTTTAATTTAAGTGCATGCATTCGCACTCCGCATCCCCACCTACGTTTTGTGCATGCGACTCATATGTAAAGGGAAACCATGTGTTCAATGCAGGCCGTGGGTATGTTAAAACAAACATCTTGTTATTATTGAGTAATATACTGCCCTAAAATGACTAATAATAGACAAAAACTTGTTTGCTCTTTTCAAGACGCTTGGACGAATGAATATGGATTTGTACAACAAAAGGATCGTGCTGTTTGTGCGTTATGCTGTGAAAGTGTTGTGTGTTGTACGTCAAGTGTTCAAAGACATTATCAAACTAAACATCAGTCCACGTTTAAAAACTCTGATGAGAAAAGTGAAGCTATATAAAGGGCTGTTTCTGGCTTTAAGAAGCAAACTGCTTATTTCAGTCAAATAATTGGAACCAAAAATAAAGATACTGAATGTAGTTATAAAAAATTTGACAAAACATTCTTTACACATATGATCCTATGTATTTTAAAATAATGAATAGCAATAATATAAGATCCGGTTATTATATCTGAATCTTATATTATAAGTATATACTTTTGAAGCCGATTATAACCGGACCAATTTTGATACTATTCTAAAAAAATTGGTAGAATTATGTCGGCATGCAGAATAACATTGTAACATAGGTTCGGCACGACACTGCTGAAAGGTTGCCGACCCCTGATCTAGATACATTAGAACCATTTTTAGGTGAAATTTATGATGATCGGTTTTTATAGTTACACATATTTACCAATATGTGGAGATTACATTTAAAACTTTAAAATTGCATTTCCCTTAACTGTCTCCAGTCTAACATGTTGTTTGTATGTAACCCTTTTGATGTTAGGAAAAAGTCTGCATGGTAATTTGGCACGAGGTTCATTTTAAAAAAAGTCACATCTTTTTTTGGTGAGGAAAAATGAGTATTAACTATGTTGGTATTAAATCTGCATTATGTCTTATGTAATATTTTTTTTGTTTGTTTTATTTTCCCAAATCATTGCATTACAGAAAAGGTTTTATATTATGACAATCAAGCATAATTTTCAGTGTAACAAAATTATAAGATTTAAAGTCTGCTCAATCAGAAATGCAATTAATCCCATATACCACACAAACAATTAAGGTAAATAATCATAAACTACACTAAAACCCACACCTTCACTCAGATTAGTAATAAATGATAGATTATGTATCATAACAATAGGAGTTTAGAAGAGGCACAGGCAGCTGCTCACCAGAATTATTTTAGAATAACATAAGTTAAATTTTGGAAACTTCTACAAGGTTCCGCTCAAAGATTTTTTTTTCTAGTTTTAGGTAACATAAAATATTTTACCATTGAGTTATGGAGGGTGCATTAGAATTATTCCAGGTGAACAGAATTAGTCGATGTGTTAACAGTGTAGTGTAGGAAATTATGGTCAGTTTATCACCAGGTAATCTAAGCATATCCAAAATTACTCCAAAGACTGCTGTAAGAGGACTTGTAATGATTGGAGGTCCTACACTAGCTGATGGATCAGGAAGAATCTTTCCCCAAAAAGACTTTCATTTTGGATAGTTCCAAAACAGGCTCAAGTGAGGCCAGAGTTATCTGGCATCATTCTCAATTAAGGTCCAATTTCTGATATATTTTAGACAGTTTTAACATGTCTGTGTACAAATGTGTACATGTCTGTTTTGCACACATTGAAAAAGAATAAAAGCAGTAAATTAGCAAGTCTCACTCCTTGTCCTAGATATTAATACTCAAGTCTTTTCCACCATCGTTGAAGAAGATCTAGTGGTAAGTACTGTAACAGCATTTCTTAAAGTCTAGAAATACTGGCAATATTCTCCTTGCTAGTTAAAATATTTTAGAGTATGAATACTGCTGGGTGATTAGGTTAGGTGTGGCAATTTTTTTCAACAAAGTTTTTAACTTGTAAACTGGAAAATGTGTGTTTCTTTTAATTCTCTTTACTTCAGAGTTTTGCTGAATTAGTTAATGGCAATTACATACAGCATTAGAGATAGTGAACAGTTCTCAGGTTCCATGTTCAAACATGAAACACTGAAAGATTAAATTGTTTACCCATATAGTGGCATGTGGGTTGGAGTAAAGTTATTTAATTCAGGCCGCAATATCTAGACCAAAACCAGATATGTGTAAAACAGTAAAGAGATTCTAACTTTTTCTACGGTTAGAGACACTAAATCACCTGGGAATTTATTTGTTGAGTACATCCAACAAGCGGTCCAGATTTGATGGTAGTTTGCAAATCCACAGAAATATGTGAATATGTTACAGATTTTAAAATTATTTCTAAAAAAATTAGTTTCATCTTGATTTGTTATATTATGTGCTAGGTGATTAAAATGTATTGTTTTGTTTTGTTTTTTAACTAATAAATACTTGGAGCAATTGAAGAGCTCAGTTCCAAAATCAGCTAAGTACAAAAGATAAATTTTGGAGATAAATAGGAAAATCTGGGTCCGTAAGCAGATTTTGAAACTAAATCCCTACAACTATAGCGCTACACTGTTGCAATTAGCAGGTTTTGAAGCTCAAACATATTTTCGGCGCATGAACAAACTGCATGAAAAGTCACAATCACGTGTTCACTAAATTTTACCAAAAGGTGTAATTAGCAGATTTTGGAACTCACATCTTCAATTTTCTGCACAGCAACAGTGCAACACTGGAAAGCTTTTGTTTTCTTAAATAAAATCGTATGCTAACTTTTAAAATAAAATTATTTTTATGTTCACTCAGGCTATATTAAGTTATTAAGGGTAGGGCTGTAGGGATGTGCTATCAGGAGCCACTTGGCATAGGCTTAAAGGTTACAGTACTGACAAAATGCAAACAGCAGTTTTAGTGTTAAGCTGGCAGCATGGGGCTGCTACATCCAGGCTTCTAGATTTCCAAATCAGCTGTCATGTGTATTAAAAGTGGGGTTTTTTTATTTTTTATGTGACTTAGGTAACTTAATTTTTGCTTGGTTAAAAGACATTTCTTGATTTGCGTATTGGGTGTTGATTTGGTTGATTGCTTTCCTGGCATTGTTCTCATCCTGTTTCGGAGTTTCTCTGTTTTCATCTCCTGATCCTTTAAGAATTGTCTGTTTCTGTGTGTAATTAGGCACAACACAGGTTGGAAGCTCTAAAGTAAAATTTCCCTGAATTGAAAAGAAAGATTAAAAATGTACATTTAGGATGAGGTGTGTCAAGCGCGATTTTAAAAAATGCAAAGCATCAAAGCCTTGCCAGCATGAATTGTAATAAATTGAACTACCTGTATGTTAAAATCTTTAAATTTGTTGACAGCTGAATTTTTCAACACAACTGTCAAAGTTATTTTTGCAATTTCTTTTAAAATACATACAGAAAACTAGATGATATGTATATTAGGATACCATTGCTAAAGTTAAAAATAATGTTCATCACAGCTAGTGTCAATTCTTGACGTTACATTAACAGGACTCAGAATTGACCTTCTGAACCAATGCAATATTATTCTTCTCTCTGTCCTCAAAGATCAGAGCTGCTAAAAGTATAATGATAGTTAAAACCTTTACTTGCCGTTCTAGTTTCACTTTGTTAAAAACAACAAAATATAAAAGTGTATTCTGGTACTTCTACTTATATACTTAATTCTTACAATATCTTTTAATATTTATTCCTAAACACTATTATGGATCTCTCTTTTTACCTGAATATATTGCGTAGGTCTTCCACAATTTCCTACTAAGGAAATTAACTTGAGAGTAATCTTGATCTTTGAAAGCACTCAGTACTAATTTATGATAAAAGTGTCCCAGAATGCATTGTTATAATGCCAATATACAAAATATATTAATCCTCTGATTTGTAAACCATAAATTCTTGACTTTCAAATAAAGGTTTTCCATCTAAACAGCGCTAAGTATAATCCATCAATTTTCAGTGAAGTAAGATTTGAGATAGAAGATAATAGTGGCCATTTAAAATGCAGCAAAATGTAAGACTTTACTAATAACTGCCTTGTAGAAGTGCTAGCCATTCCTTAATGATGCTTTGACTTTCTTCTTCATATTTTGTAAATAAAGTAAACCCTGCATGTAGTTATATTCTATATCATTTTGAGTATTACATTAAAGCGTACTGTTAAAAGAAAGAGAAAATTAAACTGTGCTGATATAATTATAATTGAACTCCATTTGATTTTTTTCATTAGTTAAAGATTATCTAATGACCCCAAACAGGAGGACACTATGTACAGTGCCTGACAAGACCCACAATACCATAACATACCATTTTCTAAACCCGATTAATTCTCAACAGCAAGCGTATGCCACAACGCAGGAAAAATCCCTGAACAGGGTGCTAGTCCATCGCAGGGTAAGACCCAAAATGAAAACCATAATCATATAACAGAGCTGAAATCAATGTGTAGTGTGTATGTATGAAGTATGCACAAAGTGCATCTTGTGGTGCAGGGACAACAACTTGCAACTCAACATTGGCAAGACAAAAGCGCTGGTGGAGGACTTTAGGACTGTGAAGAAGCCTCTGAGACCAGTCATCATCCAGGGGGAGGGTGTGGAAGTGGTACAGAGCTACAAGTACCTAGGGGTCCATATAAACAACAAATTGGACTGGTTGATGTCTTTATCCAAGGTGACTTACAAAATTTATTAAACAATTAGTTACTTTTTTCTTTTGGTTTTCCTGTTGGAGCACAGCAAAAGTAACACAATGTCAATAGTGGGAATTGAAAGCACAACTTCAGGGTTTTAAGTCCAAAGCCTTAACCACTACACCACACTGGTCTGACAATACATTGGTGCTGTAAGTGAGTTCTTTAGTCATTAAAACATGTCAAAATTAACTTAATGTCTTTATTGCACTCTATTTCACATATTAAACGAAACTCAGAAAAATAAGATACATTTTTTCTGATCAACTTTAGTAGTCAACGTTACCAAAGAAATGTTGCCAAAGAACTGTCAACAGAAAGTTCAGTAGACAATCAAACCCCATCAGTACTCTCTCAGGTTGAGAAAGCAGTTAGTAGAATTTAGTTATTTTGTTTCCTTAGTCTAATATAATGTACTGTTCATGCTTTTGCTATCCAAGGAACTGTTCTGTAAACAGGGCTGGAGGAAAAAAAATTCTGCAGAGAGAAATGCTCTTCTTAGGGGTTACCAGGGATTAAAGTGGGTCAAAACAAGCTGGCACAGAGTACCAGCACTCTCTATTTTTCTCAGCTGCGTACTGGCAGTGCTAGAGTGTTCAGGTATATATAACACATGACAACCCAGACTTCACCAGTTAAATGATAAAATGTACATTGTGACCTGTAGGGGGCATAACAGAGCCACAAAACCCTAGACCCAACTGCACTACAACAAGTCCTAGGTTCAAATAAATACTTTATTCTAACAGCACCTTCACAATGTCTGCATCTTCCACAAATAACAACTCACAATACAACAGCTTTCCCTTTTATCTTGCATTTTTCCTCAAGTCACCTCCAGGTGAGGTTTGTCTGTCTCCACTCTTAACTCCTTGGGAGAGGTGGAGGAGCTCCTTTTAAGCTATACCCTGCAATACGTCCAGTCTATTGATGTGTTCTCCCAGAAACACTTGCAGGTCTGGCAGAATCTCTTGGGAACAGGATAGCATATACCCAGCAGTTCTCTCAAGTTGACATTCAAGGGTCCCAATATTGACGCCCATCTGCACTCCAGTCCCCATGTCACCTTGTGTCCAAAAGAAGCCATGCCAAAAGAATACTGCCACCCAGCATACAGGGCGAACACCTGGGGCCTCATGTATAATGCCGTGTGTAGAACTCACACTATAACATGGCGTAAGCACAAAAGCGGGAATGTGCGTACACACAGAAAAATCCAGATGCAGGAATCTGTACGTACGCAAACTTCCATGTTCTTCCGCTATATAAATCCCGATCAGCATGAAAAGTAACGCACATGCACGCGCCTTCTGTCCCGCCCCAACTCCTTCCAGAATTACGCCTCTTTGAATGTGCAAATCAATATAAATAGCCTTCTGTGAAAATACAATGGGAAAATATAAGAATTTCAGCGAATACCAAGTGGAGGCAAAGGAAAAACGTACTATTTGTTGGTTTAAACAGTGGTATAATCAACAAAAGGAAGTTGATCGAGTGACATAGAGTGTTGGAGAAACTCGAAAGCTCAAGTTCACAAAGTCGCACAGTGCCCAAAATAAAAAAGAAGTCACATATCAAAGTCGTCGTGAAAAGGCGAGTCGTAGCCCACCGTCTGAGTGTCATATGAAAGCTTATTAGGGTACAGACAAAAAAAATAGGCACACAGTGGGAAAAAATCACGAAATGTCACCTTTAATGTCAAAATTTCCACTTTAATCACGTAGTTTATTTTGCCATTAAAGTAGAACATCATAAACTTCATCTTAAAATCGTTTAATTTACTAGTTTCTCAAATCCCATTGTAACTAAAGTAGCACGTTAAATGCTTTGTTCTGTATTTGATCTTCTATGTGCTCTGTGTGTGAATCACTACCTGCTTCTTAAACGGGTTTTCTCTTTCTCTGACAGGACATATAATCCATTATATTCGTGATATTACAGCTCTCTGAATAATTAAAATACTGAGATGTATACGTGATATCTTTTTCATGATGATAGGAATGAAAGCATGTTATTAAACATGGGAACACGGTGGCGCAGTGCTTGTTCATGTCTCATGCAAGAGGCTTGCTGCGCCGTGCGCGACCTTCGATGAAATAATTTATTACAGAAGTACTGTCTCTTTCAAACGTACTAACCTCCAATTCCTGTCCTTTCTTTTCTTTCTCCAAATACCCAATCGCCACACAATCAGCTCTGTAACAGACGTGAAGCCATTTGTAAGTTTAGAACGCCGATTTTTCAAAACTTTTAAGGCACATTGAAATATCTTCGTAGTACATGTTTAATTACTCTATCCGTCTATCCTTCCAGTTTCGCGTCAGCACCAGCAAGAATACAACGCAATGCAGGAACAATCCCTGAACTAGCTAGCGCTGCGGCACCGTGTCCTCACATGTTTAATTATTAACAATACAGATTATTTAAATGAAGTTAAAGTTTTATCTGTATAATATAATCAACATATTTTGCTGCACTTCATCTTAAAAATGATATCGTCATCATATGTAAATACGCGCTTTATAAAGTGGCGCAGGTTGTGCAATATTATAACTGTAGTGCAAGTTTACAGTGAGGTAATTGTACTTATAAGTACAAGCAGTTCTACAAGGAGCACTTGATGGACTGATTGAGTGCGTTTATAGTTCTTGGGATGAAACTTTTTCTAAACCACGAAGTCCATACAGGAAAGTCTCTGAAACGTTTTGCCGTGGCTCAGGCAGCGTCTGCTTCATGCTGTATACCAATAATTCTCTTTCCAATTAGCTGCTGCTGTGAGTCACTCCTCAGATACAGTGATATAAATACTCTGAGTGGTGCAGTGACAGTAATATGGAGAAAGATGATCTGCTGTGGCAACCATTAACGGGAGCAGCTGAAAGAAGAAGAAGATGCATTGAGAGTAACAACGCTGAAGCAGTTATGGTATTTGGAATACTATGGCTATTCCCTGGACCATTATATTGCTGCAGGTTAATTACAATCAGATGCATTACACTAATAAACAATATGCAGTTAGTTTCAGTGTATTTATAAAGCCGTGTCAGGAATGTGGATCTAAGAAAGAAAGGGTGACCACACAGGAACAGTAGCACTGCTTTGACGCTGGGTGTCGCCAGTCTGCAAAACCGAGCGGAGAAATTGTGTACGCCAGGGTATGAGGTACTGTGGAAATGTGCATGGCTTTACGCCAAATTTAGGTTTTATACATCACAATTTGAGCGTGGAAACGTTCGTACGCAACATTTCTGTGTGTACGCACCGTTTATACATGAGGCCCCTGGTCTTACGTAGCAGTCACCCTCTGTTGCTCTGTTATAGCCTCCCATCCCATCTGGAAGGTGCCACCAACCAACCCAGCCGGAATTCCCATCCCTCCACATCCTCCTTTACACTATATATGTTTGGGACTCAAAAGGGAAACACCCATAGGCCTCCAGTCTATTGTTAGTATATTTTGATGCTTGAAATTCCATCACACTATTAAGAAATAAGACTTAAACAGCATACCAGCACTTATGTGTTTTCACGTCAAGCACTGGGTGTAACAAAGAAAAAAAATATATAATGGTCCACAACATCTTTTAAAGACACTGCCTTGTGTGTAACAGCAACAAGCTTATTATTTCTAAGAATTTCTAGTTGTTCTTTAGCTGCGCTTTCTATTTAGCGACTTCAAGATTTATTAGATGAGGCTGTGTATCATGGGTAACTTGTGTTGGACCGTTTAAGCAAATTGCTAGTTTATAAATCTAGAAATGCATTTCATCCATTCCTGCAAGACTTTCTGTAAAAAGTTAATATAATTTGCAATGAATTGTACTCATGTAATGTACTCATTTCCAATCCTATCCATCCTCGTCACACCCAGTGAAAATATTAGCATCTTTAACACTGCCACCTCCAGCTCTGTCTCCTGCTTTCTGGTCAGTGCCACCGTCTCCAACCCATATAACATAGCTGGTCTCACTACCGCCCTGTAGACCTTCCCTTTCACTCTTGCTGATACCCATCTGTCACAAATTACTCCTGCCACTCTTCTCCACCCATTCCACCTTGCCTGCACTCACTTTTTCACCTCTCTTCCACAATCCCCATTACTCTGTACTGTTGATCCCAAGTATTCAAAACTCATCCACCTTCGCCAATTGTACTCCCTGCATCCCAACCTTTCCACTGACTTCCCTCTCATTTACACACATGTATTCTGTCTTGTTCCTGCTGACCTTCATTCCTCTCCTCTCTAGAGCATATCTCCACCTCTCCAGGGTCTCCTCAACCTGCTCCCTACTATCACTACAGATCACAATGTCATCAGCAAACATCATAGTCCACAGGGGACTCCTGTCTAATCTTGTCTGTCAACCTGTCCATCACCACTGCAAATAAGAAAGGGCTCAGAGCCGATCCCTGATGTAATCCCACCTCCACCTTGAATGCATCCGTCACTTCTACCGCAGACCTCACCACCATCACACTTCCCTCATACATATCCTGTACAACTGTAATTCTCTGCCACTCCCGACTTCCTCATACAATACCACAGCTCCTCTCGAGGCACCCTGTCATATGCTTTCTCCAGGTTCACAAAGATGCAATGCAACTCCTTCTGGCCTTCTCTAAACTTCTCCATCAACATCCTCAGAGCAAACACTGCATCTGTGGTGGTCTTTCTTGGCATGAAACCATACTGCTGCTCACTAATAATCATCACCTCACTTCTTAATCTAGCTTCCACTACTCTTTCCCATAGCTTCATGCTGTGGCTTATCAATTTTATTCCCCTGTAGTTACTGCAGTCCTGTACATCCCCCTTATTCTTAAATATCTGCACCAGTACACTTCTTCTCCACTCCTCAGGCATCCTCTCACTTTCCAAGATTCCGTTAAACAATCTGGTTAAAAGCTCCACTGCCATCTCTCGTAAACACCTCCATGCTTTCATAGGTATGTCATCTAGACCAACGGCCTTTCCATTTTTCATCCTCTTCATAATTATCCTTACTTCCTCCTTGCTAATCCATTGCACTTCCTGATTCACTATCTCCACATCATCCAACCTCTTCTCTTTCTCGTTCTCTTTATTCATCAGCCTCTCAAAGTACTCTTTCCATCTGCTCAACACACTCTTCTGCTCAACACACTCTCCTCGCTTGTGAGTATGTTTCCATCTTTATACTTTATCACCCTAACCTCCTGCACATCTTTCCCAGCTCGGACCCTCTGTCTAGCCAATCGGTACAGGTCTTTTTCTCCCTCCTTAGTGTCCAACCTCTCATACAACTCATCATACGCCTTTTCTTTAGCCTTCGCCACCTCTCTCTTCATCTTGCACCTTATCTCCTTGTACTCCTTGTACATCTCTCTGACTATCCCACTTCTTCTTTGCCATCCTCTTCCTCCGTGTACTCTCCTGTTTTTCCTCATTTCACCACCGGGTTTCCTTTTCCTCCTTCCTCTTCCCAGATATCACACCAAGCATCCTTCTTGCTGTCACCCTTACTACATATGCTGTAGTTTTCCAGCTGCCTGGTAACTCTTCATTGACACCCAGTGCCTGTCTCACCTCCTCCCTAAACTCAACCTTGCAGTCTTCCTTTTTCAACTTCCACCATTTGATCCTTGGCTCTGCCCTCACTCTCTTCCTCTTCTTGATCTCCAACGTCATCCTACAGACCACCATCCTATACTGCTTAACTACACTTTCCCCTTTACAGTCTTCAATCTCCTTCAGATCAACTCTTCTGCATAGGATGTATTCTACCTGTGTGCATCTTCCTCCACTCTTGTACGTAACCCTATGTTCCTCCCTCTTCTTAAAATACGTATTCACCACAGCCATGTCCATCATTTTGGCAAAATCCACTATCCTCTGACCTTCTTCATTCCTCTCCTTGACACCATACCTACGCATCACCACCTTGTCTCCACTGTTTCCTTCACCAACATACCCATTGAAATCTGCTTCAATCACCACTTTCTGTCCGTTGGGTACACTGTTCATCACTTCATCTAACTCACACCAAAAATCTTCTTCCTCAGCCAATGCACACCCAACTTGCGGTGCATATGCACTAACATCATTCATCATCACACCTCCAATTTCCAGCTTCATAATCATTACTCTGCCTGACACTCTTTTCATCTCCAAAACACTCTTGACATACTGTTCATTCAGAATAACTCCTACCCCACTTCTCCTCCCATTCACACCATGATAGAACCATTTGAATCCACATCCAATCCACCTGTCCTTACTCCCCTTACATTTAGTCTTTTGCACGCACAATATATCAACCTTCCTTCTCTCCATCATATCCACTAACTGTCTCCCCTTACCAGTCGTACTGCCAACATTCAAAGTTCCTACCCTCATTTCCACTCTCTTTACTTTCCTCCTCTCCTCCTGCCTCTGGACACGTCCACACACACACCAACCACAACCCAAACTTGCCCTTACTCTTCTTCGGCCAACAATAACCCAATTTCTACCAGCACCCTGTTGGCTAACAGTACTGGTGACGGTTGTTGTTAACTCGGGGCTCGACTAACCCGGTATGGAAATTTGTATTGTTGTCCGCATATTGATTTGGCAAAATTTTACACCAGATGCCCTTCCTGACATAACTGGCTTGTGCATCCCCTGTGGCTGGGTTAGTTTTATCTTTTATGTTATTATTTGGATAGCGCTTTGAGTACTGAGAAAATAAATATAAATGTAATGAATTATTATTATTATTATCTATTTGATGCAGTAGTATGCCATTGGATTGTTCTGCTTTTTGAAATGAAAATACAAAAAAAGAGAAAGAAATTACATGGAAAAATGATTCAGGATTACCTTTTTGTGTTTCATTTCATTTTGTATATTACTGTTGATTTGGATTATCTCATTATATTCTGTTACATGGTGCAAGTACCTCAGAAATGATCATCCCTCTCATGAACAGTATGATACAAATGGGTAGTGCAGAGAAAGATGGCTATATTTATCAACATGAAGCTTGACTAAGACATGTTCATGGTGTATTAAAATATATTTTAGTAAGTCCATAATCCAAAATATTGGTCAAAACTAGGCAAGTTCCAAAAGAACAAACAAATATGGCATAGTAAGCAAAAACATAAAAATACACGGAAATCTAAAAACTGAGAACAATTCCAAAAATTACCCCAAAAACATAATATAAGGCCAACAGAACAAAACTATATAACTTTGACACAGAGCAATGGTGTACAATGGTTGTGGAAACCTCTAAACTCTGAAGGGTGTTAGGATTTGGTGGCTATGTGCTTTATTTTTTTTACGAAAAACAAGGTTATACATGTGTCTTAAGACATAAATTATAAAACCTATGCATTAATTAATTACTGAAATGCCATTTCTAGACAATGGACCTCTTCTGAAAAAAAAGCAAAATATAGTATTTAAAGAAAACAATCCGCACCAGGTTTTCTTGTTGTTAAGAAGCTAGCATCATGTGAATGTTGGCTAATTACTATATATTTACACAATAATTTTACACATTACTAGTAACAGTAAAGGTTTCTAATCTCATCCCATTTTTTATAGCTCTAATGAGAGGAGCTGTGGAGAAATAAGAGAATAGTAAAACAGTTCCAATTTAAAAGTCATGTTGCATTGCTACAGAGTACTGTCAAACTGCCAAAAAACCTGCCCTACCAGATCCACCTGGCAGCTGGATGACATACATTTCTTTAAAATCCAGTGGTTCATAATGTCACAATATAAACTGTATATGCATACAAAAGCTGTCAGGCATCACATGCTACCTTTATAGATAACAATGTATAAGAAAGATACAAGCAACTTTGAAAAGAGCCACATAGCTTGAAAAGATATAAAAATATATTACTGTTTAAACACAGAGCTGCTCACAAGATTAAAAAGTATAGAATAACTTTATAGTTATTTATAACTTTGCAATACTGCTAATGTTCACACAGGGATAATATTTAAAACTATTTCAGCAACTATTTCAAGAATTTCAATAAAGTGCATGCTGAAATAATTAAAAAATGTACAAAATAACATAGCATGACCAAAATGTCATGTGACTTAAGGAAAATATGAAAAACACATTTGATCCGTATGTGTCTTCAATTATATCGAATCTCATAACGTTTTGAAAACCTTGGTGGAAAAAAATGACAATGCACCTGCAACTATGGAGCTATGAAATATAACTAACAAAAACTGTAAGCTTCTGATAAAGGTATTTGGCAGTCTAATAATACATTGTGCTTCTTGTTTCTCTGATCATTTTGCTGAGTGATCTTTTTTATTATTACTTTCAATAATCTGGGGCCAGGCTTATGAGACGAGCCAAGACAGCAAAAGCTACTTTTTCATCCTACTTGTTTTTTATTTTCCTCAAGTCTTCCACATATACCAGAGTAATTACTGTTATTTGATTTGCATTTTTAGGGTTCATTAAGACATGTTTTCTTTTTATTGTTATGATAAAAATCTTATTAAAATGATTTATAACAAAAGTGATAAAATGTAAGATCTGCAAATTACAAAAACCGTATATAAAAATGAATTTAATATGACACAAATTTAATATGAATCAACTCCAATACCTGGTTTCTGAACATCTTGAACCTCTGCAGTTTGCCTGTCCTGTCAGCTGTGGAATGGCCAAATGAGGGAGGCAGTTTGATGGCTGTGGTCTCCAGGACTCTAAACAAATCCAAATCATATTATGTGATATCATCTACTGTTAAATTCTGCTCCATACTTGTAAAATTTTTATTTTTATACTGTATTGAGGATTTGTTCTGTTCTGTGTATTGTATTGTATTGACCCCCTTCTTTTTGACACTCACTGCATGCATGGAAAGGGGTCTCTTTTTGAACTGCCTTTCCCAAGGTTTCTTCCAAGGGTTTTTTTGGGAGTTTTTTCTTGTCTTCTCAGAGAGTCAAGGCTGGGGGACTGTCAAGAGGCAGGGCCTTTTAAAGCCCATTGCGGCACTTCTTGTGTGATTTTGGGCTATACAAAAATAAATTGTATTGTATTGTCTGACATATAAAGGTATGGAGATGCTTTGATCTGCATGTTCCACAGAGCCTACTGTACTCCCACTTGGACAAAGTCAGCACCACAGTCAGAACCATGTTCTTTCATTTTTCCGGTGCCTTTAACACTATTCTGAGTCATGAACGGGGAAAACAGCTCAAGGCTATGCATCATCTTGGTGCCTCCACAGTCTCAACACAGCGGTGCTGTGTAAGAAGAGCCAGACAGCAGACTGTACTTCTTGAAGAGACTTACATCTTTAAATGTGTGCAGCAAGCTAAAGGAGATGTTTACCAGTCCATAGTAGTCAGTATGTTGTTCTACGCTGTTGTCCCCTCGGGAAGAAACTTGAGTTGAAACGATACAAAATACTTAAACAAACTTATCAAGAAATGGGAATTGTGGCAGAATTGGATGCCATCATGAAAAATACCCTCCCTCCATTCCAGGAATACTTTTAGCCACAGGCTCATTCCTCCAGGGTATGCTAAGAAGTTCCCATGGGGACCTTTAACTGCCCACTGCTACCAGACAATTCTGTGCTTCCTCCCGGCATACCCAAACTAAATGTTGATACTCTTTAATTTTCTGCTTCAGCACAATATATATTTATACAATTTATCTATCTATTGATTGGTTGTATTATTTGTCCTGTGAATCTGTATCTTTGCTTTTTATGTTTCTGCTGCTGGATGAATCTAAATTTCCCCCTGGAAATAAAGTTTATTTAATCTAATCTTATCTAATGAGTGGTGCATATCTTACTGATACTATGGGTTATCTATTTTTGTCTTGGTAAATGGATATTGAAATATAGTAAGTACACTGGAGCCAACTGGCCTGGACTATCTAAATCAGTTTATAAGTATGTTTATCTTTGCTCTGTTTTAATTTAAGTTTTAATAGGAGGCAAGGACTGGATCTGATATAAAAATTTACAGGACTAAAAAAAAGATTTGAGTTGCAAAATGCAAGAGGATATAAACTAAGCAAAGGCTATTAGTGCGTGTCTCTTTGTAGTTAAATAAATATATACTGTACTGACATGCACAAGCATAATGTAATATCACATCAAAGGTGAGACAGCAAATAAGAAAAAAACATTTTACTTAAAAGGAATTGCAAATCAAAGGTGAAAATTGCTCTCTTCTATCTTAGTACTCTCCCTGAACAGTCATCTTGTCTTTCAGAAATCCATTACATTAATCTGCAGTCTCTACTGTAACAACTGTGGACTTGTATCCAATTACACCCTGGTTGTCTGTGTTCTGTCAAGGAACACAATTAGTTCTTTTTGTAACCTTTTACAAATCCATCTTCATGGCCAATCAAAATAATTGTAAGGTTAAATAACACAAATTATAGTTTATATCAAATTTTGGTTTTTGACTCTTTCAGGTGTAGTATATTGACTTATTTCACACAGTTACAGCATCTGACAAGATGTTGTAATTCATTCATTTTCCACAGTTTATTCAAAACCGTATCATGGGGAAAAAGTCTTAGCAGTGAGACCTATATTTTCTTTTCCCCAGCCACATTTGCCGACTCATACTATGGTGATCGCATGGTGTTTCCAAGCCATCTGGAAGATATAATCCTACAAGCGATCCCTGGGTCTTCCCTGCGGTCTCCTCCCAGCTGGTTGCCAAACCACCTCAGATGGCTCCTCTTGATGTGGAGGGTCAGCGGTTCTACTCCAAGCCTCTCCTGGATATTCTCACCCTATCTCTAAGGGAGAGCCCAGCCACCCGGCAGAGAAAGCTCATTTTGGCATCTTGTACCCGCAATCTCATCCTTTCAGTTATTGCCCAAGGCTCATAACCATAGGTGAGGGTAGGGACATAGATCAACTGGTAATTCAAGAGCTTCACCTTCTGACTCAGCTCCTTCTTCACCTGTACAGATCAGCAATGTGATTGCATAACTGCACTTGCTGCCCCAATCTGTCTGTTGACCATTCCTTTTCCCGTCACTTGTAAACAAGACCCCAAGGTGCTTAAACTCCTCCACCTTAGGCAGTAGCTCACCTCCCAATTGTAGAGGACACCTCTTTCCTACAGAGGACCATGACCTCAACATTTGGTAGCGCGGATCCTCATCCCTGTCACTTCACACTCATTCACAAACCATCCCAATGCGTGCTGGAGTTCACAAACCAATGTAGCCAACAGGGCCACATAATCCTGTCCATGAAAATCACAAACAGGATAGAAGACAAAGCACGGCCTTGGTAAAGTCTCACACCCACTGGAAACGGTGCTGATGTTTTCCTAAGTATGCGGACACAGCCAACACTGTGATTACACAGGGACTGAATAACCATTATTAGGGGCCCTGGAACTCGATATTTTCCCAGCAACCCCCCAAAGAATCCCTCAAGGGACATGGTCATATGCCTTCTCTAAGTCCACATATGCCCCCTCCAGTATCCTCATGAGGGTAAAGAGCTGGTCCACCGTTCCACGGTCTGAATGGAATCCACATTGTTTCTCCTGGATCTGAGGATTCATGACTGGGCAGAGTCTCCTTTCTAGTATCCTGGCATAAACTTTTCCAAGGAAGCTAAGAAATGTGATCCCCCTATAGTTGGAGCACAGTTTCCTGTCATCCTTTTTAAAAATAGGGGCCACCACCCCAGTCTGTCAGTCCAGAGGCATAGCTCCTGAAGACCACTGTGGTCGCTGAAAGTCGGAAACAATAGGAGACAGACACCAATGTAAAGTAAAAAGCAATTTCTTTATTCTTGGTGAGCAGAGATGCTGCAGCACCTGCCAGCTCAGTTTGCTACAGGCAGCCAGCCTGCTAGCAGGAAGTCCCTCCTTCCTTTATACCCAAGCTTGTTTATGAGAATAAAAAGAGGAAGCGTGGCAGTTCATTTTGAGGTCATACATAGATTGCTATAGCCTGTGTTCACATCCTGGCATAGCTCCTGAAGACCACTGTGGTCGCTGAAAGTCGGAAACAATAGGAGACAGACACCAATGTAAAGTAAAAAGCAATTTCTTTATTCTTGGTGAGCAGAGATGCTGCAGCACCTGCCAGCTCAGTTTGCTACAGGCAGCCAGCCTGCTAGCAGGAAGTCCCTCCTTCCTTTATACTCAAGTTTGTTTATGAGAATAAAAAGAGGAAGCGCGGCAGTTCATTTTGAGGTCATACATAGATTGCTATAGCCTGTGTTCACATCCTGGATTGAAACGTGCAAAAGAGCACAGTGTTCCTTACAGATTAAAGAGTTGTCAGCATATTCACAGTCTTAGGCAATACACCTCTGCTAGTTTGCACATACATAAGTCCAGTTATAGCAAGTTTGTCCTAATGGTTATAGGGTGTATGCAGCTTCAGCAAATTTAGACAATGCTCACTTCTTCATTCTTTTTGTACGCACATAGCTTATACAATATCAAGGGTTACATAAAGGTTAGTTCAGTACATTACATTAGTTACAAAGAAATTACATTCTTATAGCTTTAGTATCTGCATTAGATTACATTTGTTCGGTTAGCTTAGCATATCCTTATTTAATACACAAGTGTCATGCTTCTTATAGTTCTATTAGCACCATACTTTTATTATTTGGAAAGGCTGAAGCACCTTAATTCTAAGTATTCTTTCTCACCACACAACAGCTGTCAGCTATGATAGCCTAATATTGTCCAGAGCCTTCAACATTTCTGGGGGGATCTCATCAACGTCTGGTGCCTTGCCTCTGGCAACTTGCGTAACTATCTTAGTGACTTCCCTCAGGGAAATGGGCATTGATTCCCTCATCAGCTTCTGACTCTGCCTGCTTCACAGACGGTGTGTCCATAGGATTTAGGATCTCTTCAAGGTGTTCCTTCCACCGCCAGAACACCCTTTCTGCTTTCCCTTTTTGAGTTGTTGATGGTTTTCTATGTTCTCTCCAAATTCCTCCCACACCCAGGTTTTTGTATTCCTGACTAGCAAGGCCTCGGCCCTTTTGTCCTGTCATTTTTTCTGTGCTCTTTTGGGAGTCTCCCATGCTAACCATAAACAGAAGGCCTCCTTTTTCAGCCTGATGGCATCCATCACCTCTGGTGTCCACCACTGGGTCCTTGGGTTGCCACCTCAAGAGGCACCTATGGCCTTCAGGCTGCAGCTCTTTGCAGCTGCTTCCATAATGGAGGCTTTGAACAAGGCCCATTCAGATTCTATGCCCATTTGTACTCTATCCAGTACGTTGACTTTGAACTAATTAATAAAACTGCCTGATATTGGGCAAAAGAGAAGTCATGACCATATTAATAGATGGGTTGAGGTGAGAAGTGTGATGGCAGAATTCAGCATATACGTAAAAGAATGGGGCATGCAGTGGCTTCCAGAAAGACCTCCAAGAGCGCATTGAGTCCAAAGCCTCCTTCAGTTCACTTAATGTTACCACCCTGTCGAGGGTAGAGGCTTTGTCCTCGGTGAGACCTAAGATAGAAAGGTCCTTCAGGAAAGAGACAATCACCAGAGGTGGACATGGAATCTGATGTGTATAAATTAGAATAAAATTAAAAGAAACATTTGTGCATTTCACAAGGGTTATTAATAAGGAGTCCCATCCTAGTTTTGATAAAATCAAAGAGAAAGTGTCACAGTTTTTCAATCTAAGGGCCAAAAATGTACTTGACCTAGAATAAGAAATATCATAACAAGCCCGGGTGCGATGCACCATAAATTGTGCATGGCTCAACAATAAAGAGTTCAATTCTGGTCTTCTATCAGCAATGAGAGTCTCATGCCTTTGAGCTGAGTGTCTAGTTTCAATACTCCAAATTTTCAAGTTAAATCTTTGTTGAATATAGATTATTTTTGGTTAGTTTGGTGATTTGTTGTTGAATTCTGCTCAGACTTTTGACTTTAACTCTATTCTTGTTATATTTGATGTCACAAAATTCAGAGTAGGCACACAATTTAAAAATCATTTGTCCATATCTTGACAGGTCTGAGAAGTACAATTTAGCCTGGCTCCAAAAACTCAATAGGCAGGCTTTGCAGCATTAGGCCAAATGGAGCCTAAGCCTAAAAACTCAAAAGGGGGAGGGTTACCACAAACAATCCTGGACCATAGCATAGTACAATATTTTCTCATAAATGGAATTTTGTTTACAAATCTCCTATATAATAAAACATTAAGGTATGTGTTTGCTTCTATCCGGCCGAGCAAATTGATTGGTCACTTTGGCTTTGGTGTGATCGATCAGTTTGGCATTAGTGATGCGATTGAAAGAGGAAATTCAAGCGTGTGACCCATGAGCATGCTGAGAGTTGCCTTCAAAGACAGGAAGTGTAAAAGCTGTCAGGAGGTGAGCAGGTTGCCTTAAAATGATAGAGTCTGAGAAGCAAGCCTTATGGGAATGTGCTCAACTGAGGGAGTGCCAGTCAAGACAGGTTCAGAGACAAGAGAGTCCAGAGGAAGGGCACCGAAGGTACATGCAGATCAAGAGATATCAAATGTTTTTAAAAAGTGTTGCCTACAAGAGATAAACCAAAGAGCTAACAGAAAGAAGTCTGAAATCCAAAATCCGTAACAATAGTACAATACGTTTGTACTAGACATAGGACTGCATTCTCAGCTTTATACAGTAATTTCACTGGATAAAGACATCTTTAAAAATAATAAGTTCAGGACACTTGAAATTTATTCTGTTTACATAAATATTATTCACAAGACACAGCACAATCTTTTTTTTTATTATATTGGTATATAGTACAGTATCTATACTAATAAAAGGCAAAGCCCTCACTGACTCACTGACTGACTGACTGACTGACTCACTCACTCACTCATCACTAATTCTCCAACTTCCCGTGTAGGTAGAAGGCTGAAATTTGGCAGGCTCATTCCTTACAGCTTACTTACAAAAGTTAGGCAGGTTTCATTTCGAAATTCTACGCGTAATGGTCATAACTGGAACCTGTTTTTTGTCCATATACTCTAATGGAGGAGACGGAGTCACGTATCGCGTCATCACGTATTACGCCTCCTACGTAATCACGTGAAGTGAAAACAAGGAAGAGATTTACAGCACGAGTCAAACGCGGGAACGAAGGTAAATGACATTAATTGTTGAGTGTCTTTTAGTACTTTGTAAGCATACATATTAACAGATGTGCAATTAAATGTGTGCATTTACGGGGTGATTTCTCAGGCTTAAAGCTCGAAGTGATCACTCGGGTGAAGGCAGCTTCACAAAAAAAACAGATCCTTAACAAACTGTTATTGGTATATTTTCCCTCAATTTTAAAAGGTTTTTTTTTCTTCTTAATAAAAATTTAAAAGCAGAACTTCGCCGGTGCGAACCGCGGGGATTCGAGCAACTGACGAATTTACACATATTCATGACTGCAGGTACTTCAGAAAGAAAGCACCGTGTAAACCTAAAGTTTAAATTAAGTTCATAGACCTTCAAAAGGTTGCCATTGATTTCAGGCAAGATTGCTTTTCTCCTGTACAACTATACGTTGCATTCTCAAAAGTGTGCTTGCACGGCCTGGTCATATTACAACCGGAGTGCTGAACTGACAACGTGATATACAAACAGAACAATCGTAAAAACAGGATTAAATAAAAAGGCTGCTTCCGTTGGCAAAGCAACGAAAAAGGAAGACCTTATATGACGTTCGTTTATAAAACAGCGGAGAGGCTGTGTGTAGTCAGCTTCACAAAAAAACAGATCCTTAACAAATTGTTATTGGTAGATTTTCACTCAATTTAAAAAGGTTTTCTTCTTAATAAAAATTTAAAAGCAGTACTTTGCCGCTGCAAAGCACGGGGATGTATATATATAGATAGATAGATAGACATATTTCTGTATATATATAGATAGATAGATAGAGATATATATAGATAGATAGATAGATAGATAGATATATATATATATATATATAGATATATATATATATATATATAGATATAGATAGATTTATATATATATATATATATATATATATATATATATATATATATATATATATATATAATAATAAAAGGCAAAGCCCTCACTGACTGACTGACTCACTCACTCACTCACTGACTGACTGACTCACTCATCACTAATTCTCCAACTTCCCGTGTAGGTGGAAGGCTGAAATTTGGCAGGCTCATTCCTTACAGCTTACTTACAAAAGTTAGGCAGGTTTCATTTCGAAATTATACGCGTAATGGTCATAACTGGAACATATTTTTTGTCCATACACTGTAATGGAGGAGGCGGAGTCACGTATCGCGTCATCACGCCTCCTACGTAATGACGTGAAATAAAAACAAGGAAGAGATTTACAGCACGAGTCAAACGCGGGAACGAAGGTAAATGACGTTAATTTTTGACTGTCTTTTAATACTGTGTAAGCATACATATTAACACATGTGCAATTAAACGTGTGCATTTACGGGGTGATTTCTCAGGCTTAAAAGCTCGCCTTTTATCAAACGCGGGAACAAAGGTAACTGACGTTGTTCACTGTCTTTTAATACTGTGTAACCATACATATTAACACATGTGCAATTAAACGTGTGCATTTACGGGGTGATTTCTCAGGCTTAAAAGCTCGCCTTTTACTAAAAAGGTAAATGCTAAACTATTTTCAATCAGTTTAATGAAACGCTCCCGTTAAGGATTGCAATAACATATTCGCGAGATAAAAGAATGAAGTAGGGGGAAATGACGTAAGAGCCGCAAACAGCGAAGAGCAAAAAATTTATTAAACAATTGAGAAGGGAGCGAGTGAAGCATTCAAGCATGTTCATAAGGGAAACAAAGCACGGTGTAAAACGTAAGTTTAAATTAAGTTTATAGAAACTCTCCCCCTGCGGATTGCAATAACATATTCGCGAGATAAAAGTTTAATGAGAAGACATGAGGTATAAACGAACCACACGCCGTGGCGCAACGTTAGGGGCGACAGTTTCAACCATTCTATGATCTGCTTCTCGCAACTGAAAGACGGCACATGGCGGATGTTAGCCGACTTGCTGACCGCAACATTAGGGGCTTCAACTCTGGCGCTGACGCCACATCTCAGTGCCAACACTTTCCACACTCTACTTAAAACACACGCCCTCCTCACTGGACAGTTAAAAAGACCAATCAAACTAACGATGACATCAAGTATTACCCAATCAAAAGTAGGAAAGGAGGCATCTTCATAAAATGCGTGTGGGATGATTTGCATGAGACGCTGCTTTAAAAAAAATGATAAAAAAAATACGGGACAAATCCCGTCCAGTATTGATTCAAAACGGGACGCGCAATTTCATTCTCAAATGCGGCACAATTCCGTATTTTAAAGGACGGGTGGCAACCCTACAGTGCCAGGTAACCACCCATACAATCAGATTGTGATTCAGACTAGGAATGCAATGAATGTAATTACCCCGATCTACATACAAGGCGAAAGTCTTGCAACATTCAAAGATGATGGTTTGGGATAAGTACACCATACAACATAAAAGAGCTTATGAAGCCTTGAACCGAAAAAAGCAACATCTCAGAGATCGTAAAAAAAAAAATAGGAGGTAATGTCGTTTTACTCGCTGTAGATTTTATTCAAACATTACCAGTTATTCCACGAGGGAGACCAGCAGATGAACTCAACGCGTGTTTAAAATCCATGCTTCTCCCACGCTCGGTTATATGTCGCGTTTTCTCGGGTAGGTACACCAAAAAATGTATACATTTAAGCATGTAATGGACAAACAAAAAATGAGGTATACCCGAGGGCACTGCAGTAGTACTTAATCTAACTTTACTTCTTAAATGTTAATGTTTTACTGTTTAATAATTTATACGCTTCTTATATGTTGTTCAAATTCTTTTATCAAAATACCAGTGACAGCGCAATGCACGATAACATGGAGTGAATACACCATACGCATCCGCCCACGGCCGCCCTGGTGTGCGCAGATACGAGTTGATTCTACAATAAAATAAAATAAACATAAAAAGAGTAATACAATCATCACCCATAAAGCGGATAGTAGACGTGACGTACTATATGTGTACCAGATTTCAAGTCAATAGGTGAAACGGTTTGCGAGCTACAGGTGATTTAAAATCCTGGACAGACACACAAATTGCCACGGTACCAAATTACAGAAGAAGATTTTACTGTTTAATAATTTATATTTATATAAAATGTGCTTCTTATATATTACTTCATATTCTCATATGATAATGATGTTAATATTTATATTGATTTCTATGTTATTTAAACTGCATGTATGTGTGTATATGTATGTATGTATATATATATATATATATATATATATATATATATATATATATATATATATATATATATATACTAGCAAAATACCCGCGCTTCGCAGCAGAGAAGTAGTGTGTTAAAGAGGTTATGAAAAAAAAAGGAAACATTTTAAAAATAACGTAACATGATTGTCAATGTAATTGTGTTGTCATTGTTATAAGTGTTGCTGTCTTTTATATATATATATATATATATTATATATATAATATACACACACACATAAACATTTATATACATATACATATATATACATATCTACATATACACATATCTACATATATATACACACATACATAAACACACACATAACACTTATTGACTGAAACGGGCTTTCACGAAAACAGTTAGGGCTTTGCTACAGGATACACCCTCCACAAGTTAACCAAGTAAAAATAAAATACATATTTCTGTTTTATTTAAACCTTTTAAGTTCATATGCATAGCCCCATTTGGCTGTTTAATTTTTTTTTTCTTTCTTCAGTAATATATATATATATATATATATATGTGAATGTATGTATGTATATATCTATGTCTATATATATATATATATGTAGATATGTAAATTTGTATATGTATATATATGTTTATGTGGATGTGTATATACGTATGTATATGTAGATATGTGTATATGTAGATATGTATATATATATGTTTATGTATATATATGTTTATGTGTGTGTGTGTGCATATTATATATATAAAAGACAGCAACACTCATAACAATGACAACACAATTACATTGACAATCATGTTACGTTATTTTTAAAATGTTTCCTTTTTTTTTCATAACCTCTTTAACACATTACTTCTCCGCTGCGAAGCGTGGGTATTTTGCTAGTATATATATATAGATAGATAGATAGATACAGATATAGATATAGATAGATAGATAGAAATATATATATATAGATAGATAGAGATATATATATATAGATAGATAGATAGAGATATATATATATATATATAGATAGATAGATTATGAGGGGCCGTTCAGGAAAAAAAGATTGGTTGGTAAATATATACATTGGTTCAGATGTATATATCGGTTCGGATACTTTGGTTTGAATATATACATTGGTTTTAATACATCCGTTCAGATATATACATCGGTTTGAATACATCCGTTCAAATATATACATTGGTTGAGATATATATATTGGTTTAAATAGATTGGTTTAAATATATACATCGGTTCAGATACATCCGTTCAGATATATATATTGGTTCAGATAGATCCGTTCAAATATATACATTGGTTGGGATTTACGGGCAGGCACAACGTGGCCACCCATGTTTAGCATCTCCCTTTCACTTCATCATTGCTTCAACACTGTTGTAATTATTGTGCATATTTTATGCAAGTAGCATATGCCTGTCTGTCGCGTTTTGTTTCGTAAGCCCTCTTGGTTGGGGGTCCTCGATTTCAAAGCACTTTTTTTCCTTTCATTATTTAAAACACTCGCACAGATACCCGCCTCTTCACCCCGCTCCGTCCCGCCCCGGCTCATTGTACCCGCCTCACTCGCTCCCTCTTGTCCCTCCCATGACAGATTCTTCTCAAAAGCCGAGTTACCGGAAAGCATTGATCGCAACCGCAGTATGTCCCATTTTTTCACCTCATGAGAGGCTGGTTTATCAGTGACCGAAAGCCGCACGGTGATATCTGTTATTCCGCATTGGCAGCATTTTATTAAAGGGCGATATGCTTCAGCAAGGAACTTATTCCCATTTGCTGAAAGGATGTTATGGAGGAAAACACTGGAGTTGCTTTGTTTCTTTAAAATGTTGATCACGGATCAAAATGACCAGAATATTCCTGCTTCACAAATAACTGACGTTTAACTGTGTTTATAGTAAAACTGACAAAACGACACACGTGCACACATACACACGCACGTACACGCATGCGCACACACTTAAACTCACAAATCGTGGGTCCCACATACTACTGATTAAGTGTATGTGTCAGGGGCGATCATCAAGAGACGCTGGTTTATCATTAACCGAAAGCCGCCCGGTGATTTCTGTTATTCCGTATTGGCAGCATTTCATTAAAGGGCGATCTGTTTCAGCAGGGACATTAGTCCTGTTTGCTGAAAGGATGTTATGGAGGAAAACACTGCAATAGCGCTGTTTCTTCTGAATGTTTATCAGTGATTAGGGATCAGAATGATCAGAATATTCCTGCTTCACAAATAACTGATGTCTGTTTTTATTGTAAAACTGACAAAACCACACACACGCACGTACACACACACACAACACACACACACTCAAAGTCACAAATCGTAGGTTGCACACACTACTGATTATGTGTATCTGTCACGCGCGATCATTTTTTTCACCCCATAAAACGTTAGTTCGTCAAAGATAGAAAGCAGCGCGGTGATTTCTATTATTCCTTATTGGCAGCATTTCATTTAATATAATGATATAAAAAATCATATAAAATGGTAGAGAATCTGCGTCGTAGACTTATTTTTTGTCATATTTCTTCAAAGAAGTCTTTAATTAGTTTGCTTAAAAAAATCTTACGCCACACCTGTGAACCGTTGAAAATCGCTGATCTTAATCAATCAATATATATTTGAACCGGTGCTCTAAAATATCTGTGCCTCGTAGAATTCAGTGTCCCTTCTCTTAGGTGCACTGAGATGTGATTGCTGCGGAACTCCTCTTGTTCGCGTGCCTTTGCGCGCCGCTTGTCTTTTGTTTTAACGCATGCTCTGTGCAAAATGCTGTCATATCTTGTTATTACTGCGGTGGGTTGGCACCCTGCCCAGGATTGGTTCCCTGCCTTGTGCCCTGTGTTGGCTGGGATTGGCTCCAGCAGACCCCCGTGACCCTGTGTTTGGATTCAGCAGGTTGGAAAATGGATGGATGGATGGATGGATCTTGTTATTAAACATGCACGCGCAGCGATGTCCTGATGTCTGCGTTCTAAGGCTGTAAGTATATTAAACGCTATTGACGTTTTACCAAGGTGCTCTGTGATTGAGGGCAGACAGTAAACTTTGTTAAAATGATATCGAAAAATACCAGTCGTCAGTTGTATTTTCAGTCGTTTTGGCGTGTTTACTGTTCTGTTACCAAAAATTCTTCAACGGGGCTCATCAACAAAGAAACATGGATAGTAAGATTTAGTAAAATATCAGTAATAATAATACATTGCTCGACACCCAGTAACACTTTACAGACATTTAAAAGACTGCTCGTTAAAATAAATGTAGCAATCCATTGTCATGCTATAAGTGATAGTTTGCTCTTAAACATTTGCACAGGTGGTTTTTCCTGGGGATAAAAAAGGAAAAAAAATCCATGGGAAAGGCATTGTTGTTGAACTCAAATTTCACCTCCGCCATGTGAGTCATTAAAACTATTGGAATGAAAACACATGTCTCATCCACATGGTCGGGACGCTCATTTCCATGGCTGCTGCAGAGCCGTAAAATGTGTGTCCTCTGACTGCTGATTAAAAAATGAACACTAGAGAGGTAAAATTATGCAAAATTGATTTTAAAAGGTCGTAGGTATAGTTTTATATATAATCTTCTCCACTATGTGTCTGTATCCTATCCCCTACAGGGAACACTCATTTCCATGGCTGGAGCAGATCCGCTAGTGTGCACCCTATCTGCTGCTTTCAAAATGAACCCTGGATAAGTAATATTATCTGAAATCCATGGTAAAAGATTGATGAAAGTCTTCTACATCACTTTCAAGTCTACTATGTCCCATTGTCCTCTCCACTCAAAGGGACACTCACTTCTACAGCTGAGCTTTTGCCTCAGAGTTGTGAGCCCCAACTGTTGCTTGCAGAATGAACATTAGACAGCTCAAATTGTTATTGGATTGGCTATTTTTTTCATTATATATTAATTTATTTATTCATTCAGCCTCTGTTAAAAAAAAGCACATTTTCCCTTAGATGACAAATAGAATTCTATCTATCTATCTATCTATGAGATTTTGAAACATTCATATTATTTGTCAAATGAGGTACCAAATATCCACTGATACACATTTGTATGACAAGTCAATTAAAGAGTCCGACAAACAGCAACTGAGATATTGAAACATTTTATTGAATCTGTTCTGACAGTTATAGTCTTTGATGATTATAATTATCAGAAAACGTAGCCACATAAAATTTTCACACCTGATCTGACGCTGTTCGTTTTCAAATAATATTGCATTAGTGCGATGAAGTTTTCACATATATTGTCTCTTTCAGGTGTGTAATAGAAACCACAGCATAGAGAGAAGTGAGTACATTGCTTCTTACAGGAAAAGGTGATGGAAAAAGTGCATTGGTACGAGAATGCAGTCACGAGTATTCTGCAGTCATTATGTGAAAACAGCATAAATAATGTGAAACCATTCTCTCCTCTGCATGTCCTGGAGTACAAAAGAAACAGCATACAGCAACATGTGGGGACTGGCAGGAACACTCAATAACACTGAATAAAAAGAAAATCAAGTGACGGTGAGATACGAAGGAAGGCAGCTTCGCCAGCGTTTATGTGTCAGAACCCTTTTGAGGGGGGGGGGGGCGTTAGTATGCATCGACTGCGAGAATGAAAAGTGAATTAAAAAAAAAAAAAGCTAACCTTTACCAGTATCATAAGTTACACCGGCTGTTACAGACTGAAATGAAATTTATGTTGTTATTCTAAAATTGTAAGAATAAGAGCAGGTTACTTCTCGAAGTGGAGCCGTGCGGGATCGAACTCGCCACCCTCTGATCCCCAGTCAGGAGCTGATACCATTACGCCACCGCAGCAGTAGTACTAAGAGTGTCAATGTGGCATGCTAACGCGGCTTTTTTTTTTTTTGTGCAGTTATATTTTTGAAGAAAAGCGCACGTGTTCTCTTATTTGTACCTTTTGTGAAAGTGTTTCTTTGATATATGGACTTCAGGCTTCATACGTTATATAGTTTATGCCTACATTTTGTCATTTACTATTAGAATATGAAAAACACTTCTGTTTTAAAAATGTGTTTGCACAGCCTACTATACTGTAGAAACGGAACACACATGAAATGCGTGTATTCCAAATAACGCTCGAATTATTTCCACTGTAAAACTCCACTTCAATCCCAAATAATCAAATCAAGGCAAGGCATGAGCTAGGAGTTCATCCTAAGTCGGTGGGGGGATGGAATAGCTGGCTGCTAGTAGCTTTTGTTTATCATCACATTTAGATGACAAAAGACTCTGGCGGAGATGTGCGAACGGCTTTAAGACGCGATTTAAGGTGGGACGGATTTACGAGTTTTTTCGTAGGCTCTGGTAATTCTAATGTTAATGACTCACATGGCGGAAGTGAAATTTGAGTTGAACAACAAAGCCTTTCCCTTGGATTTTTTTCCCTTTTTTATCCCCAGGAAAAACCACCTGTGCAAATGTTTAACAGCAAGCTATCACTTATAGCATAATGGATTGCTACATTTATTTTAACAAGCTGTCTTTTAAATGTCTTTGTAAAGTGTTACTGGGTGTCGAGTAATGTATTATTATTACTGATATTTTACTAAATCTTACTATCCACATTTCTTTGTTGATGAGCCCCGTTGAAGAATTTTTTGGTAACAGAACAGTAAACACGCCAAAACGACTGAAAATACAACTGACGACTGGTATTTTTTGATATCAGTTCGGATTCAGCGGGTTGGAAAATGGATGGATGGATGGATTTTAACAAAGTTTACTGTCCGCCCTCAATCACAGAGCATCCCAGTAAAACGTGAATAGCATTTAATATACCTGCAGCCTTAGAATGCAGACATCAGGACATCGCTGCGCGTGCATGTTTAATAACAAGATATGACAGCATTTTGCACAGAGCATGCGTTAAAACAAATTGATTAAGATCAGCGATTTTCAACGGTTCACATGTGTGCCGTAAGATTTTTTAAAGCAAACTAATTAAAAACACAAATAAGTCTACGACGCAGATTCTATACCATTCTATATGATTTTTATATCATTATTTTAATAATATACATACACTATATGTGGACTATAAAGCAATACATGTATAATTTCGTGCATTTTAACCAGTTTACATCTCTCAACTTGTTAAAAATTTGTATATAATCAATTTATATGAACCTTTACTTCAATAATATACACATTATGTTTGTATTGCGTGCGCACCTTACTGTGTAATTATTTCAATGAACCTGTGATATTGTTGAGCGAATAGTGTCCCTATTTATACTCCACTACGCAGCGGCTGAATTTGATCACGCATTCACACGTATAATAATAATAATAATTCCTTACGTTTTATAGCGCCTTTCTTACTACTCAAAGCAATTTGTAAAAATAAATAAATAAATAAAATAACAGAAAGGAAGCCCCCCGGACACAAACCAGTGATCATTTAGCTGTGAGTTAGCATTTTACTCCTACCACCACCTTTTCATGTTAGATACGCCGCATTATAATTTTGAGCACTATTTTTTATTTTAAACTGTCATAAATAAATTATATCAAAAAGGTTTTTTAAAAAGCCAATTCAAAGCAAAGAGGGTAAGTAATAACTATTTTCTTTTGTAAGTCAATCAAAAATGCTTAAGCCTAAAAGAACATCGTCCTGTCAAAATAAGAGACTCTTTCGCCTGGTTGACGTGAATCATCTTTAAATGAAATGCTACTAATAAGGAATAATAGAAATCACCTTGCTGCTTTCTAACTTTGACGAACTAAAGTTTTATTAGGTGAAAAAAATGATCGCCCGTGACAGATACACTTAATCAGTTGTGTGTGCGACCTACGATTTGTGACTTTGAGTGTGTGTGTGTTGTGTGTGTGTACGTGCGTGTGTGTGGTTTTGCCAGTTTTACAATAAAAACAGACATCAGTTATTTGTGAAGCAGGAATATTCTGATCATTCTGATCCTTGATCACTGATAAACATTCAGAAGAAACAGCGCTATTGCAGTGTTTTCCTCCATAACATCCTTTCAGCAAACAGGACTAATGTCCCTGCTGAAACAGATCGCCCTTTAATGAAATGCTGCCAATGCGGAATAACAGAAATCACCGGGCGGCTTTCGGTTAATGATAAACCAGCGTCTCTTGATGATTGCCCCTGACACATACACTTAATCAGTAGTATGTGGGACCCACGATTTGTGAGTTTAAGTGTGTGCGCGTGCGTGTACGTGCATGTGTACGTGTGCACGTGTGTCGTTTTGTCAGTTTTACTATAAAAACAGTTAAACGTCAGTTATTTGTGAAGCAGGAATATTCTGGTCATTTTGATCCGTGATCAACATTTTAAAGAAACAAAGCGACTCCATTGTTTTCCTCCATAACATCCTTTCAGCAAATGGGACTAAGTTCCTTGCTGAAGCATATCGCCCTTTAATGAAATGCTGCCAATGCGGAATAACAGATATCACCGTGCGGCTTTCGGTCACTGATAAACCAGCGTCTCATGAGGTGAAAAAATGGGACATACTGCGGTTGCGATCAATGCTTTCCGGTAACTCGGCTTTTGAGAAGAATCTGTCATGGGAGGGACAAGAGGGAGCGAGTGAGGCGGGTACAGTGAGCCGGGGCGGGACGGAGCGGGGTGAAGAGGCGGGTATCTGTGCAAGTGTTTTAAATAA
>NC_041401.2:106097777-106142777 GCF_900747795.2 Erpetoichthys calabaricus
CAATATTCCTACAAACTGATGAAGACAGTAATTACTGGAAGAATTGATGATTTATTTTACAATTCCTGGATTACAAGCTGGGGTAGTTAGCTGAGGATACATATTGTGTACGTATGTAGTCAAATGAGATACAATACAATAAACACATACAACAAGCTTCTTAAGAAAAATTATACAAAATAAATAAACAGTTACAGATGCATGTGCTAGGTAAATATTATAAACAGAAGTATATATATAAACAAGTAGCCATCAGCAGAATGGAAAATAATTGTCTTAATACTATAAAATGGCCAGTGCAATGATTAAACTTTTATTAAGTTCTAGCAAATGGTAGAGGGCAGGAACTTGTCAAGGAGTCCAACAGCCTGGTGGAGGAAGCCGTTACAGAGTCTAGCATCACTGCCATAAATGCTGCAATATGGTTTACCAGCTGATAGGGGTCCATGAGAAGGTGGGACAGGTCACGCACTATGCTGGAGACCTTTTGGAATGCAATACTTGTGGTAAATGCCCTGAATAGGAGGGTAACAGACCCCAGTGATTTTCTCAGACGTTTTCAATAACCACTATGCAGAAATGTAATTGTGAAATTCCTATACTGGACACTGGTACAGTTGGTCAGGATGATGTCTAACATGTATAATGTGTTAAGGATGTGAGACGGAAAGCGTGCTTTCTTCATTTGCAAGAAATGGAGATATAGTTTCCTAGCTTTCCTGGCTAGGTCGAATAGTGAAGGGCCTAGTGAAGCCAAGAGAGCAGAATCCTGAGTGGGGCAGGTCATGATTTATACACATTACTACAAGAAACAACTGACTTCTATGGCACAATACAGATGGTGGTGGTCTTGAAGCATGCAGGGAGGACCACCACGTCCAAGGAAATGTTAAATACAGTATGTCCTATAGGACACATTTCAGCTGCTCTGCTCACCAGGTATATTTCCCAGTCCAGCAGCTTTGTGATTGAATCTGGATAGGTTCTCCTCATATAAACTATGGACAAATGGATTTCCTTATCATTGGGAGGAAGAATGGTCTTTCTCAATGGCATGTCATTCATTACTTCAAGCCATGCATAGAATTCATGCAACACGTTCAGAAGAGTGGTCAGTGATAGTCTGAATGCTCTGCTACACGTGCTGTGTGTTCCTTAAACTGTGATAGTGGCTGTGGGTTTTATTTCCATAAGTATTGTCACAGGTGGATGGGGGGGGCGACCCGGCCGGGATGCACCGGAGGACCGGAAGAGGGCTTACGCCCGCCCCAGATCACGTGGGGGCGACCACCCTGGTTGCTATGGGGACCACGGGTACAGAGCTTTGAAGCTCAACCCTGTAGGGGCCCGTGGTCACCACCAGGGGCGCCCCAATGCCTAAGGAGCCCTGGACCTCAGCTCTTCCACCACACCCGGAAGTGCTGGGGGGAAGAGGAACAGGGACACCCGGAGTGCTTCCGGGGATGCAGCCGGCACTTCTGCCACACTGGGAAGTGCTGGTGGAAGATTGCTGGGAAGCACCTGGAGCACATCTGGGTGTGTATAAAAGGGGCCGCCTCCCTTCATACGTTGACTAGAGTCGGGTGGAAGAAGGACAAGGTTTCAGGAGGAGGCGGGGAGGCGGCCTGAAGAAGTAAGGCATTGTGTTTGTGGCCAGGACTTTGGGGACTTTTGGGGACTGTGGAGCACTTTTGTAAATATGACTTGTGTGCGGTGATTCAAACATGTCTGCCTGTCTGTTTCCAGGTCATGTTCCATAGTATGCACAGCTTCACCTATACAACTTAGAGTTATAATCTTGCATGTCATAAAGCATAACTAAAGGAGGTTGGCTTCAGGAAGGGCAACTGGCAGTAAAAAAAGTTCTGTTTTGATACCCCCAGAATTTAGGGGCAACCAGCCAATCTGGGAAAACTTGGAAAATATCAGTTAAACTGGCAGAATGAGACAAATATGCTAATCTTCCCTGTAGGCACAGGACAAGATAGCTCTCGCTGTCTTTGCTTGCACCCTCATCTGAAGATTACATAATTGGTTTTAATCAGCACATGGACTTTTGTACTCAGCTTTACATTTGTGGTGATGGGCTTGAAGACAATGATGTCACAGATACTACATACTCCTCCAATTTGGCGAGATGGCCAGAAGTGGCAGAGTCAGAGAACATATTCCAATCTGTTAGATCAAATTAGTCCTGTAGTACTGAGGTAGCATCTTCTGACCATATTCTGATCTACTTCAGATACAATTTGGATCTGTGATCTGTACACAGGGACTGGCATCATAGAGATGAGGTCTGAACAGCTGATGGGATGTGACAAGCCTTGTTGGTTTGTTAATGTTTGTGTGAAATCGGTCCAATGTATTCACCCCTTTTGTAGCAAAGTTAACATACCAATAAAAATTAGGGTTGACTGACTTAAAATTTGCATGAAGAAAAACCACAGGAACAAAAAAACAGCCATTGGGTTTTGTAGTTTGCAGTTCCTTCATGACAACATAATGGGTGAACCTCCTTACCTTTTACCTGGAGTTTAATCTGCTGAGGTGAATGGTCATGTCAGGGATGTTGAGGTGAAGCCAAGTTTCAAAGAAAATAAAAATGCAGCAATCTGCCATCACTTGCTGAGTAGACTGTTAATATAGTGAAAATGAAAGCTATTTGTACTTTTTCCTTTAGCTTTGTGAGTGACAAAGTATTTATTTATTATGATTTGTTAACATGGGCTGTGCTTTCATGTTAATTTCTAGCATAAAGGGTGATGATGATTGACATTTGTAATTTGTTGGTAAAATACAGTGAAGGTCATAGATATTAAGCTGTATTTATTAGAATGTTTTCAAAACAGATGTGATTTAGTTTTATTTTTAGCTTTTCTTGTCAACACATGCATAAACAATAGAATATCTGTGCAAGCCAGATAAGCATTAAATCTGCGGCATAAATATTTTGTTTCTCCAAAGAAACCTGTTATTATATATTTGGCCCATTTCTTAAAACACATATGTCTTTATCACATTATTATTGCTATTTTTTAATACTGTACTTAAATTGTAACAGAATATCACCGTCTTTTATAATTTTCATTGCTGTAACGATCTTGAGAAGGAAATTGCTTTTGCCAGAGGTCTGGATGGTGATACCTACGTGATTATACATAGTGTCTTTTGGATTAAGATTACACTCCAGTAACACCTAATAAATAACTCCTTTAATATTTCATATAGTTTATTTATATATGGAGCATAAGCTTGAATTTAGAAAAACACAGTATAATTGCCTACATATTTAAATATTACTGCAAGTAGAGTACAAGCAAAATAAGGAACTTTATTTATATAAGAGACTTATATTATTGCAGTTTAGTGCACATACACACACAAAATTTTACATATATGAGAGAGACAAAGAGGAGACTAATTAGTAATTAAGGTTCCCTTTCAAGGTCATGAGATTTGCCACTGGGAAAAATTTCCTAGTGTATGCGTCAAAGGTCAGAATTCAATGTGGTACTCTCCAATTCAGAAAAGAAAAAACGAAATGCTAATGTGACATTCCACATGGTAATCAGTTAGCTGGGAGACTGGGAATGGTCAGGAGGGATAGACACTAGACTGTTTAGTTTTTGAGAGAAATATACCCAACGCACTGATTTAAATGCAGGCAGGCGCACTCTGGTGAATTTTTATTTGATCTTAAATGGAAACTTATCAGCAAGGATTTTTCAGTTTACTTTAGAAGTTTGTATTGCAGAAGTTTGACTAAAATTAAGCACAATCTCTCTTTAAAACACAAAACTTAATAAATTGTTCATTTCTTCAATTCACTCTTTATATTTATTAGTGCATATTTTGTGACTAGTTTGTTAATGATATTATTGTCAAAGATTGGAGACACAATTATAAAAACGGTTACCTACATTGATACTGTGGGAAAGCATGAAGTGAAATGTTTAAAAGAAGAAGATTAAATAAACTAGTAGTAGATGCCAGGGATTTCACACCCACTGTACAAATCCTGTTTAATGACCCAAAGAGTGCACAGTCTATGAAAGCATAAATGATTTCAATGTTCAAAAACATTTCGTTATTGGCACTCATGGTAAAGGCTGCCAACCATTGGATATAAGTACATTGTACATGCAGATATACTGTACATGTTCCCAAAACACTTTAGATATTGCACAAAATGCATCCATTACTCATTTACAAATTATTAAGATACATCAGTTAGAAGAGGAATGCCTCATCTTGACACAGTGGTACCAAGCTTTCATTTTAACAAGTTCTTAGTTTGATATTAATCCTAGTTGCTACCTTCACTACTCTTTTAATAAACTTCTTGCATTTCCACTCTGTCAGCAATCTTGGAGATCAGTAATAGTTCAATTATAGCATTTCTGAGAAATTCAGAAAAATGCAAATTGCAATTGTAGCTTGTAGTGTACAAGTATCTAATTTATTTTCTCAATATAGCTTCAGTACTTTTGATCATTTTAATTCAACCACTTGTTAATATCCGTATTGCTAGCGTATATCATCGTGAGCCTTGTGAACCTGGTAGGATTACCTACAGAATAGTCTAAAGGAAGTTTTCAGACAAACAACTGTCCAATACTAGGACTTCAATGATGGTTCGCACTAAATTTAATAAACTCTTTCTTGGGAAAGAAATACTAGGAGCAGTTCATGAAGTCAAGCCAAGGGTTGGTGCCCCGTGGCCAGCTGACTCTCATAGAGCAGTTCGACATAGCTCAAAAAAGTCACATGGAGCCACTATGTTGGCTCACAGCCTATGAGAAGAAGGGTGAGGGAATAAGTGCGATGCCATTTTAAAGACAAGCGTGGGTGGGAAAGATGCAGATATATGTAACATTTGCAATGTAAAATGTTTTTTGGAATGTGCAATATCAGTTCTCTAGAAGTCATGTTAGAAATTAAATAACACAGGGAAAATATATTTGGTCTTTTTTTATGCATGGCATTGAGTGGTGAACTAGACTTTAACATCCAGTATGATCTTTTTCCTTAACTGAAGTTCCTCAGAGAAGAAGTCCCAGTCAGGTGTGGGCATGCTTGATATTCTGAGGCTCGGAGCCATACACTGGGAGTGAAAGCCAGTGGATAAGTGTGTCATCTCAGCATGTACTCAGTGTTTGGTTGTAATTATTCCAAGTATTTAGCCTTTTTAGTTAGTGTATTTGATGAAAAAAGAAAACAAAAAAGAAAACTTACTACCTTAGGTCATAAGGCTAATTATGATGATAGGCAAGCTGTGATTGGGAGAAATGTCTTTCCTTATCTGAATTGAGTTTTTATTGAATTATTCTTTATAAACAATGTGTTCGAAAAAACAAGGCAGCTCATTAGTGCACCTGCGACAAAGTGCCATGTGACAAAGACAATAATTATATCATATGTATGGTTCAAACAGCTTGGTAAAGAAAGGTTGTGCTGTCAACTGATTGCCACTAGGTGGAGAGCTAACTAAAATTGACAAGACTAATTTCTGAACTGACCTGGAAGACTCAAACAGGTGTATAAAATGTACTGTGGACAGCTTACAAATGTCTCTGTCTGGGATGACTTCATCTTTCACAATAACTTTCTTCTGCATCTTAAGAGAAGCTAGTTACATGAAGTTTTTTGAAGATGTCAGAAGGTACCTGCAAGAAGCTGGTCCAAAAGTGAGTGCTAGGATTAAAAGGATTAAAGAGTGTGGGCCACGAGGCTGGCACCGCCGCCTCAACCCGACACAGACAAATATCGGACACAAGTTCAAGGCACACATGTTTTATTTTTTTTCTTTTTATCTTGTGGGAAACATATTCCCCGTTTCCCACAAGCCCAGCACAGTCCAAAACACAAGTACAAACAATTCTCTTCTTTCCTTTCTCTTTTCCTCCACTCCTCCAGTCAAGCTATATCTTCCTCTTCCCGACTCTGGCTCCTCGAGTAGTGGCTGCTGGCTACTTTTATACGGCACCCAGAAGTGCTCCAGGTGCTTGATGACCTAGTTCCCAGCAGCACTTCCAGGTGTGGCAGAAGAACTCCCCAGAAGGGTTCAGCAGATCCTGGTGCTGCACCCTCTGGCAGCACTCGCGGATCCCAACAGGGCTGCACAAAACTCCAACTCCTATGAAGCCCTGCGGGAGTCTGAGGCACCGTTGCAACCCAGGGGGGTTGCTATCCATCATCCCGGGGGAGGTAACACTCTGGCCACGCTTGCTCCCTTGGTCCTCTCAGCATGTAGGCATCCCGGCTGGGCGAGGGCCCCAGCTGCACGCTACAAAAGATATACATAAAAAATAACATTTTCTTCAGAAAACATGCCTCTAAATTCTGGAATTGAAAACTACAAGGCATCCCCTTTCTTATGTGACCATGTAAAAGGTTAGAAAATTCTCATCATAGTATAATAAAAATGAATGTTATAATTGTACTGTTTAATAAAAAAGAGAGTTATTAAACAAAAACTAGATCAAAGAACAAAAAGAAAATAATAAGCAAAAGCATGGCATCTCTCTATTTGTCTTTTTTAAGAGATTAGAGTTGAGAAATGCAAATTGCCTAACATCTTAAATAAACACAGCATAACTCAATCTGTATTGGTAATTGAGATCACAAAAAGTCTATGCATTTATGTAATGTACAATTAATGCCTTATGTACGTGCCATCTTCAAAATTGGTTTCACTTGACTTTAATCAGAGTGAATGCAGTCTTCAGACCTAATAACTTTAGGGAGGGCATTCCAAAGTTTGTGTTAAATAAAAAAGGGAGAACACAGTTAAGTGTTAATTTGGGGCACCACAAGATTATCAGACAAAGTGGACTGAAATGAGCTGCAATTAAATAATATGCTAGAAAGGCCAATAAAACTTTTTAAATTAGTTGTTAGATCTGGTACTCAGGCCTAGAAAGTGAAAAGAACAAGATAAGACTGAACAGGTGCTGTTGGGTCTGTGTGAAACATTTTGGAAGTAGAGTTTTGCACCAATTGACGATGACCTCAGATTAGAAGAAACACTGGCCAAAAGAGGTGGGCAAGTCAGTGCAAAACATGATAAAAAAATTTATGTGATCAAAAAGGGACAGCAACAAGAAAATGAGGCACATATAGAAGAATAAACGATCTTCAAGGAATTTATATTTTATTGAAGGTAAAACTAAACCAAAGAAGAGACTAACAATTGTAGCATGCCTTGTATACACATACACAATTATTTCAGGCTGTTTTTTTGTTCCCTTTAATATACCAATTAAAAAAAAAAACGAAAACAGTACAAGAACATGAGATAAACCTTCTCTTCATACCAAGGACAAAATTAAGTCAACAAAGTAGAAAGCTATTGATGAGCATGAGTTCCCAAGGCAGAGGCCCATTGATGTTATGCTGAGTGTGTTTTCCTAGCAGAAACTGTTCAGTGGAGCAACTTGATGGCTCTAACTTAAGCTGTTAGCTGGTTTTAAATTGTGTCATAGCAGCCATGATCCCATTTTTTTCTCTCACACTAGCAAACTGCTTCAGGATTTCCCAGTGGACAGAATACATGCATTTAAGCACAGAAAATTGATAGCTGTAATATAATGAAGTAATAAGACACATCATTGAGTATGAATTAAAAAGTACATGCCAGCATAGTATTGTTCATCCAAAAGTAATTTTATAAATATTTTATGTAGTGGCAATGAAGTGCAAATAATAAAAAAACACAAACAACAACTAAAAATACAAACAAAAATGATGATGCAGCAGGAAAAAAGGGAAAATATAATCACAAATAACAAAACAAAATGAAAACACAAAAAGAAGAAAGTGGAATTGACATTACCATAAACAAAGGGTTTATGTAGGGATCACTGGCTAAAAGATGAAAAGCAGCAATGTGCCACCCTGCCACCCACATATAAGAATCTTTCCTTAACACAATGTTCTTTAGCCTCACACGAAAGCCATTTAATGTGCAAATATACAGTATGTTCTGTCTGCGGAAATATTACCTCTTAAAAGTTAAACTCAATCAACTCAGATTTTTAGGAAAATAGAAGAGTATCATAACCATGAAGCAAAATGTTGGATTGAGACAAAGCTTTCAAATTTTAGAACACGTTGCTCACCAATTTCCACTACTGCAATACTGTATTCCTCCTGACCTGGTTTTAAAAGTATGCAATGTTACTTCAAGCTGCTGTCAAGGATCTTCTAGTTAAGCTACTGCAGGAATCCTTAAATCTCTTGTAACCCACCTTCATATTTTCAGTCAAATAGCAAATTTTCTCCAAAGTATCATATATAATAAAACGCTAAGGTGTCTGTGTGTCCAGCCCCTCAGAGCAATCTGATTGATCAGTTTGGCTTTGGTGACACAAAGAAAAAAGAACTGCGAGTGTGAGACTCATGAGGAGGAGGAAAGTAGAAAGTAGACAAGAGGGGAGAAAGCCGTCTCAAAAGTAATGACAGAGTTTCAGAAGCAGGCTCATACGCATGCGCCACACGACTGCCCTGCTGGCCGCTGCCAAGAGTTGATTCTACAATAAAATAAAAATAAAAAGAGGAATAACCTTGATGGTCAATCATCACCCCGAAAGCGGAGAGTATACATCACATATTATATGTGTACCAAATTTCAGGTCAACAGGTCAAACGGTTTGCAAGCTACAGGTGATTTAAAATCCTGGACAGGCAAACAAACAGCCATGGTAGCATATTATACTGTATATAAAGATGTGCAGTAATTTATATTTAAATAAATAATTTTACAAACATTAATGCAATGAAAATTGTTTTAAATGTAGTTCATTTGTAGTGTTTATTATTCTGCTTTTACAAATACTGTATATTTCTTCCAAGCTTCCTTCACGTTATTATGACTTGTAAAGTCAGTTGAAGGTTTATATAGTACCAACTCATCTATTATTACTTAATGTACAAACTTTCATAGAAACAATCACCATTTTCTTTACAAAGTAAACTCAATGTACATACAATATTTTCAAGACCATGCAAATGGAATATTTTTTACTAAAGAAATCATTGCATGGGTATGAAATGTTTAATTACCATTATATCTTGCTTTTAAAGTATTCAGGTTTTAAGGTCTAATGTAATTTACAGTTTAACTTATTGGGAATATTGGGAATTATTGGGAATTCCAGGGTGCACTGGCATTGCATCCCCAAACTATCCAACTGGTGACACATAGGTTACATCCAGACCATTAGGCCAGTTTTGCAGTGCTGAGCCGGCTTGGGTACACAATTTGCATTGCACATTTCAATATACTGTAGCAGCTGTTAGTTTCAGTTGTGAAACCACAAAACGCAGGTTCTCAGAAAAGAGGAATCAATTGTTACATGAATAGTTTTGTGGGTACATGTGCGGCAGATGAAATTTAATGTAAGTAAAGTATTACATGTAGGAAATAAAAATGGTAGGTTTGAATACAGAATGGGAGGTCTGAAAATCAAAAGTACAACTTATGAAAAGGATTTAGGAATTGTAGTGGATTTGTCACTATCAAATGCCAGACATTGTTCAGAAACCATTAAGAAGGCTAACAGGATGTCGGAGTATGTAGCACAATGTGTAGGGAACAAGTCCAAGGAGGGTATGATTAAGCTCTGTAATACACTGGTGAGACCTCATCTGGAGTACTGTGTGAAGTTTTGGTCCCCAGGATACAAAAAGGACATAGTAGCACTGGAAAAAGTCTAGAGAAGAGCAACTGGGCTGATTACAGGACTGCAGAGAATGAGTTATGAGGAGAGATTGAAAGAGCTGAGCCTTTTTAGTTTAAGCAAAAGAAGATTAAGAGGGGACATGACCAATGTTCCCTCTAAGCTGAGAGCGTGAGCAATCGCTCACACGAATTCAGAGCGTCGCTCATACTTCCCGCACAATCGCTCATTCCGACGGCGTCGCTCGTACTTATCACACGATCGCTCACTCCGACCGTCAGAGTTGGTGCTCATAAATTTTTGGCTTAAACAAAATGTCGCTCATAAACAATGTTTTTTGCTCACTATATGCTACTCCTTAGAGGGAACATTGGACATGACTTAAATGTTTTAAATTATAAAAGGAATTGGTGCAGTGGATCACAACAGTTACTTTAAAATGCGATCAACAAGAGCAAGCGGGTACAGTTGGAAACTTGTAAAGGGTAAATTTTGCACAATCATTAAGAAGTTTTTCTTCACATAAAGGACCACAGACACATGGAATAAGTTTCCAAGTAGCATGGTTGACAGTAGGAGTTTAGGGGCCATCAAAACCTGACTTGATGTTATTTTGGAAGAATTAAGTAGAATGAATGGCAGGTTCTCATCTATATTTTTTTAATGTTCTAATGATTGAAGCATTAAGGTAAAATAAGGCACAGTCATTCACAACTTTATTTGTCTGTATCCTTAAGTGGAGGCTAACATAGCAGTTTAATTTTGGAATTAATCAAAATGATTTTAAGACAGGCCAATTTTTGTGTACTTACACAATTAAAATTCAGTAAATGATCCACAACATTAACTTCTACTAAAGTTGTCAAAGATTCAGACATTGTGGAGGTTTATAACAAACCATACATTCAAACAGTGAAATTGTGACAGCACCAGAACTATTAATGTTTTTTGATTTTTCACTAATTGGACTGAAATATATCAAAAGTTAAAACATAGATTTTTTTCCCATTCTTTATTTATCTTTTCTGTCTGACCATTATGTTCTTGATGACTTCCAGTTTTCAAGTTGAACTTAATTTCTAGACACTGTTATAAACAATCCAAAAACTCAGAAACAAATGAGGGACTATAACAAGTCACTGTGCATGGAGGGAACCCATGCAACATAAAATTTTAAAATTTAAGTATCGGAATCTGAAATATGAAAATATGAACATCTTTGCCAGTTCAAATGCAGAAGAATTTTTTTAGTGGAATAAAATGAGCAGGTTTACAGTACCTATAAAGTGCTTCTAAAATGGCAATAAAACCTTGTGTGGACAGTAAATTGGTAATGAATCTCATAACAATGCGTTCCCAGGGTGTCTATGGAATGGTTAGATGTTGAAATGGCCCAGGAGAGAAATGCTTAAAGGATTTTACCCAATTACATTTAACTCTAGTCTTAATATAATCTTTGACACCTTAATTAATTTTAGACCACTAGATGTGTGATAAAATAAACTCATTTGCATTAGTAACGCCTGCAAATGCAGAGTAGTGAATCATAATCCCAAAATAAAACTTCTTGGCAGACTGAACTGGGAATGGATAATAGATTGCCTGGCCTTCCTCTTGAGTTCACAGCAGTAAATTTTGTACATCAGGGGGGTATTTTTCGTATGTTGCTTAATTCATCCGAGATCAGATGCCTCATATTGGATGAGTTAATGCCGGTGAAACTCATCTGGGATAAGTCGGTTTTTCAAACGCAGCCGTGTAGTAGATTAATTTAGCTGGATCTAATCATCCGAGATGAATGCGCGCGTCCGCGCTGATTGAAAAGTCCATATATATTGAGTCTAGAAAACATGATTAGCAAGTCTTTGATAGGCTGTAACAAAATGATGAAAGAACGGGCGCATTTTTTTTTCACACAAGCGGAGCAGGACCTTTTATTCGAAGGACAAGAAGAATTTCAAGATTTAATATGCACAAGGGGTAACACTGCAAAAGCAGCCCAAACCAGAAAAGACGGCTTGCAAAAAGTGGCCAACAAATTAAACGCTAAGGAGTGTGCATTGTACTTACTGAATGCAGCGTTTCATTTCCTATGTGTCAGATTAATTATTATTTAATATGTCATAATTCCAGATCAAACGTGAGCACAAGGAGAACATGGGAACAGGTTAAAGTGAAGTACAAGAATATACTTCGAACTGGTAAATATTGGTATATAACTATTTAAAGAATTGTTGACATAAATAATCAATTATAATATAAAAAACATTAATTTTAAAGCTAATAAGAAGGCAGAGAAGCAAAAAACAGGTGGAGGTCCACGAGGTCCTGACCTAACCCCTGCAGAAGAGTTGGCTACCCAGTAAAATGGCCATCGCCCTGTTTCTGGGGGCATTCCAGGGGGAAGCTCCTCCCCAGAACCAGTGGCAGGTTGCAGTGGTCACTTCATTTCAGGTAAAGGATGGTCATTGCATATATTTGTCCTCAATTTGTGCCATAGGTATGTTCCATATAGCCCTCCTTTTTTTGTTGGGTCAGTTGCAGCAAATGTCATATCCATAGAACTTGTGTCTGACTAATGAGATATTGACGAAGGTCAAATATTTGATGAACACACCGTGTCTGATTATTCATCAGGAGGAGAGGTACATTTTCCAAATCAAACACTCACTCTGGTCAGTCCCATGTGCCCCAATCACATTTGGAAATCCTGGGTAATGAGAATGTTAGGCTGATTGCGAGATTCTCCATGGAACCTGCAATGGCATGAAACGCCTCTTTTATTGTCTGCAAACGCAGGTGTCCAGGAAACACAATGAAAACCCGAAGGAAATATTTCAGAGCCAAACAGATTTAACAGATTTTGCCTGGCAAACTGAAAAAATTAGTTTTTTTCAATTCATCCCATCTCTAATTCTTATTACATAATGAACAGTTTACAGATCAAATTTAGTAAAAATTTCTTGTTTGATTCAATTGAGAAGAGATAAAAATAAAGTGAGTAGTGATTTTATTCAAATCTCAATAATCATTACAAGGTGTAAGAGAGCCATCTTTATTTAAGACAAAAAAAGAAATAAGCTTGAATAGGTCTGTCAGATGGCTAAATAAACCCATTTGCTAAATTTTCTTTAATGTATTCATGTACTGGGTTATTCTCCTGATAAAGAACCAGATAAAGGACCTAATAAAGCAGTAGTATGGTCTTTGGACCATATAAATACATTTTTCAAAACAGCCTTTTCCCACTCATACCAACATGAAAGTTTTCTAGTGGAATATTGGGTAGTGTTGGGTTGGTAAATAGTTTTTCCCAGTTCCCCATGATGTTTTGCGAAACCAAAGTGGCATCATAGAGTTGTAGCAGCCATGTGCAGAACTTTCATGCCGGCCTATTATAAGATCACTGTTGTCAGGACTCGATCAAGTACTCCAGGCAGATTTTCATACTGAAAAAAAATGTATTTCCATTTGAGGGGTACATTAGCTTAGTGTTTGTTAACCACTAGGTCTGGTCGCAAGTTGCTGTTCTTTTGACCATGCTCGTTTCAACAAGGGATCCCCCCCTCTCCATCCTACGCTACAGATTATGCTTGTTTCACCAAGGAGGTTGTTTGCATTGGCTGCTAGTGGGTCATCAATGATTTTAAAAAGACACAACTGGGTTGTGCGGCATTAAAGGTTGAGTAACACTGCATTAACTAACTGTAATGAGAATATTATGAGTACTGCCATTAGACATATAAAACAGATCCCTGTGTGTTGGCAGGATAGCACCGCATAGCTAATTTGCATACATAATTAGCCATGTACACAGCTGTGATCTCAAAACAAGCCTTAAAGGATCTCTCCCCCAATCTCATGTAAGAATGAGACACCACTGAATAATAGTAATAAAGAGCGAATTATTCATATGCACACTGCCTTTCCTTCTTCTTGATGGAGGAAAAAAGTGTGAAGCATCTGCTACAGATACATGGGAAGCTGTGCCCAGAACCACAACTTCAAACAATGGAACAAGTCAGTTTTATGTCACCACTTTGTGGCACTGCTAATATGTGCCTCAAGATTAACACTCTGAGTGCAATGATCCATATTTTTTTTACTTATTTCTAGTTTGTGCCTGTTTTTTGTAGTTTGTTTTTGGTGCTTGTTCCATTTGTGTCTTTTGTTGTTTGAGGTATTGTGGCATAGTGGTTAGCAATTCTGCCTTAGAGTTCAGATTACATTTTTGACCACAATAATTAGTCCAACATAGTTGGCAGACCCTTCCCTAGCACCCAATGACACTTAAAATATTTCAACATTACAAGCCACTCAAAATTAGTCTAGTTCTCCTTCCCTTTTGACTTAAATGCAATTTGTGGAGTGTGTCTAAGTTCCTGAAAATTTCCATGATTTTGCCAAACCCACGAATTCTGTAAGGTTTGCTAATCACTAGTATTTGGATTTTAGCTATGAATACTTCATGACACCATTTAAACTTGAAACTTGTTTAATGCTGAATCTACACCATCATTTTCCAACCTGTGGGCTGCAGTGGCATTGCATTCAGTTACACTGCTGACCCTGGACAACCCCACAGATGCTCCGATGAACATGCTTCATTCACAGTGGGAGCCTCACAGGTAGATCGCGGACAATCCTGGACAACTTCCCCAAACCCTGCACTGACTATTGTACTTGAATCCTCAAAGAGGATGATTGCACCCAATTCATCTAACACACTCATGCTCTGGTGATCATGCGGGACCCCCGCCATTGACAATCGCATTCGATTCACCGAGGGGTGCCACACCACTCCCCAGCTCAGGCAGTTGCATTAATACACTGACGTGTGAAAAACTGGGTCAAGACCCTAAAAAGTTGGGAAACACTAATCTACTCAGGTCAGTATTCAATTTTTCATTAAAGCTGTATTTTAAAGTATTCAAATTATGTAGCTATATTTTAAAAGAATGATTAGTAATTAATCATGTGATTATTTAATAATTTAAATTATAAAAGTGGTAAATGTAAGGTGTAAAATGGTGATCCAGTAGCTCTGGTTCATGGCAGACCAATTTATAATCATGTTTTATGTAATTTAATGTTAACAGAAATCCATACAAAAATTGCCATGAGGTGGGATTTTGTGATATGTGATTTATTATTTGTGAAGTTATATGTAAGTGCAATTTAAAGTCTGTTAAAATGTTCAACAGCGAATTATGCTACTAAATTTGGTGTTGCCTTTCAATTCTCTTTTGATAACATTGTTATACAGTGAAAATTTTTAGTCCACATACATAGACTCTAAACTTACATATTTGTTTTTTATTACGGATTTACACAGGAATTTACAGGTTGCTAATTTAGAAGAGCGTACAGCATGTTTAAAGGATGGTGTATGCCATGTGGCATTATTGACTTTCAATTGATTAAGAGCCGCTTTATCTAAAGCCTGTCCATCCCGTGAGTTATAGTTATTAATGAGTTCCTCTGCATTAGAATTATTTTTATATATTAGGTATATCTAGACAATCTGAAGAAGTGAGCCCTGTACCTCACATGTTTAAACCCAGGAATGAGATAACAATCCCTTGAGCCACCAAAGTTTAAGATTTGCATCAAGGAGGAACTCACATATAAACACACAGTTTATTCAAAAAAGCAAATTATCTCAAAATGCTAGAAGGCAATTGCTAATGAATAATGTATACTGTATATTAAACACATCATATATTCAAGGCATGCACAACATAATGTAATAATTTGTTACATTTATTGTAATTCAGTGAAATATGCCTTTTTGACCTGGTCTAACAAAAAATATTAAGTAATTTAACAATCAGCAAGGTTTTTTTTCTTTTTAAACTCAAAAAAGTAATTTGCATTTGAAAGTATTATTATATTATTCAAGAACATAATATTTAATGTTTTGAAGAATAATGTTGTGTAATCACCTTGGTCAGCTATTTTTCTTTAAGTGAAACAGCTGATTGGTTGCCAAAGCATTTACTGTAAATTTCAGTTAAATTCTTGTCCCTGTTTAACATTAATTTCTAAGCACTGATTCTTAATGTAAATGTATGCATGTATTATTTGCTCTCACATGACTAAACTTGTTAATGTCTAAAACATTGAACTATGACACACTTATTTGAAAAGAGTGTGTGGAGTGTGTGATTGCTGAGAAGTGGACAATCCATTATAAATAGCTAATGTTATTTTCTCTATGGGCAGCTATATCAAATCTAGACAAGACAAGAAAGTTTCAAGATAAAATAAGGAACCATTAAATAAACTAATAACTAGAAGAGAAAAACAAATAACTGCAGTTGATAATAACTGCAAATATTTTTTTAAACAAAACTGAAATACATTTTTTGTGTCTGTTTAATCTGAGACAGCTATCCTATTTTCTAAATACTTTGATCTCTTTTATGTATTACACATGTAACTGTATACTAACTAACAAGCAAAAGAACATTCTGTGTAAACCAAACCAGGGGAATGTGTTAATGGCCACTAGGTGGCACATATGCATTAGTATTGGCACAGATGCCATGCTAGTTATAAAATAACTTTAGCATTTATAAAATGTACATTTGATAATTATAAAAGTGAGCAAAGCATAGAAGCATTTTAGATTAGTGTTACATTATATAACATCCTATATCAGCCTGGGTCAACAACAACAATCCTTATTCAAGTAGTACAGCACCACTTGCAAGTTATACAGACACAGTCTAGGTCACTATTCCATCCATCTCCTCAACTGCTATACCACAATGCATGTTCTTTTAAACAGATAGCTCTCTGGAAATTGAAAATTCACAGTTTACAACATAGCAAGTTTTCAAAATCTGCTTTTTGTTAATAAGTGAAGATGCCAAGAGTTCTGGAAGGCAATATTTATTTGCACCATCCAAAAGCCTTTAAAAAAATCACAGCTAACAGTGACTGGTAAATTAACTGTTTAAAGAGCGTAGTTATTCACTTACTGCCATATTAGCGCATTCTTAAAAAAGCGGCATGATATTTTAAGTAACAGTGCTAAGGGGGATTATGTAATGCCTAGTTGATGATGACACATTAGTGCTTTACCACCAACTGACACATCCAGTTGTATACCCTTCACTACTAACTAGTTTATGTGAGTACTCCTAGACTCTTTTTACGTAAGTGCACTCCAGGATGGCTCAGTCAGTGCACAGAACACATTCAGAAACCTTTGACTCAGCAAGAAATTCATCTAGGCCTTCAGTGGACTCTGCTGAATCCAAGTCCTCATACTGGGAGAGTATAAAGAGTTTCCTTAAGGAATATATGGATGCATAGAATGCAAATATCCTGGCGCATTTTGTTGATCTGACAGCAGAAATTGCCCCTTTCAAGTCAAAGCAATGTAAGATTTCAAAATAAAAGTATGTGCTATACACTTCAGCCTTTTCCAACATATATGAAATTCAATAGTGAAATTCAAGCACTTAAGATTCATGCTTGTATAGGATAAGGGAGCATTGGAAAAGTTTACTAACTAAGGGACTTCCTGAAGCCTCAGAGTTACATTTCTGGTCAGCACATGATCAGCACTAAATGACAATACTTTGAAAATGAGAAACACTCACAAATTCTTCTCATATCATTTGATTCAGTCAATCAACCGTTTTCATTATTCATTTTTTTAATATCCAAGACATGTAAGATCTCCACAAGACAGTCAAAATAACTTTTTTCTGCCTACTAAACAGTGAGCTCCCAGTAAGGCATGAGGGCAAAAGAATGTAGACTGCAGGCATTCTTGTTGTCCATGCAGGTAAGCCTGTGAAACTGCCTTTACAAAAACTGTGCTTAACAATTAAGGCATCGCATTATGGGTGGCTCACAGTTTAATATTGTGCTCTTTTCTTGAGTGACGTTTCCACCACTGTTTCTTTGCATGTCTTCAGTGGGTCTCTTTTGTTTGGAAAATATTTAGCTATTTTTGAACTCTGCTGCTGGTTTATTGGAGCTTTTGTTTTAGTGTGTATAGGTATTATTGCCAGGGTCAATAGAAAGGCACAGAATGAATTTAATTTGTTGTTGGGTGCATGCTGTTGGATCGACAGCACCAGGCAATTGATGTCACTTTCCTCCTGTAAGATTAAAAAGATAAGTAAAACTTCAGCCACACCTATCTTTTTTGTATTCATATTCCCGCTTAGTAGATAAATGCAATACAGTTAAATGTTAAAGTGTTAAAGTTGAGTTAAATATACTCCTTTTATAAGGGGCATATGTTTCAGATCCATTACACCCAGACTTGTTATTACTTATGTAAGGCTAATAAGTTCTTCAATTACCACAATCATCATAATGAGACATTTGCTAACATTTCTTTCATTAAAGCGGAACTAATCACCCAAAGCAAATTAACATTTTTTTTTATAAATTGCCCTCTGAAGTGCTGAAGTCTCCCTCACCTGATGGTTTATCTTTTCTAGACTCCATAAATTTGCCCTACCTCTCAGAGGTAGGAGCTGTCAACTTGTACGCCCCTTTTACTATAGAAGATTTGAAGAAGGCTCTGGGCACCACGAGTAAATGAATGGTTCCTGTGATTGATGCAGTCCACCAGAAGCCACAAAATGGTGGCATCTGTGAAAAATGCAAAAATCATTTATCTAATTTAAATTAATTTTTAAACAAAAAAGAATCTGATTATTTCAAAACAGAGAATGATGAAGATAAAAAAACAAAAACTCAGAGCAAAATTATCTATAACTATTATTCAAAAAATGCTCCATCCTATTCAAAATGGTTTTATCCACTTCATACTAGCCACAGATAATCTGCATAAGCTGCTTCATATCATTGATGCCACCAACCCTTTTCTACACCCTGTAGCGTTTGCTCTCACTATATAAACAGTTCAGGTTTAGGAAAGAATGGGATTTGGCATGGAGTTTATGGGCCTGATTTAAAGATACTACTCCACTTCCTTAGTAGCACTGCTCATGTACTCTGAAATACATTAAGAATGGATCTTGGCAGACTTGAACAATCAATTGCTTTCTTCTCTGACCAGCTTAGGCACAACTTGACCAATGAGAAAACACACATATCCTGTTTGTTATATGCTTTATTCCCCATATTACCAGCTCTATTGTTGCTGGTTTATAAAACTCAGGATATGTTTATGTCATCTTTTAATACTTATTTCACTCTGGAGGAGACTGTGAACCCAAAAACACTGATTTACATGCTGTTTTTGTTCACGTGACATACTGTAAAGTTATTCATAACATTTCCTTGGTCTGAATGGATATGATCGCGTAAGCAATGCTGTATGGATTACTTCTTTGCACACTATGCTGGTAAGGTAGGCCTTCATGTAACAAGAATAAAGCAAAGACCAATTTAAGTTCTCCATCACTTCCATCTACCTCCACCCTTCCATTGTTTACTTTCATTAGAACATAAGAGGATAAACAAATGAGAGGAGTTCAGGGGGGTATTTTCCGTACGTTGCTTAAATCATCCGAGATCAGATACCTCATCTTGGATGAGTTATTGCCAGTGAAATTCATCCGGGATAAGTCTGTTTTTCAAACGCAGCCGTGTAGTAGAGGGTTTGGATGTGTTGCTATGACAACACATCCAGCAAGAGTTTCGAAAAACCGACAGATCCAGGATCATGCCAAATCGTCAACAATTACATCCGGCTAAACGAGTAATCCACGTACGAAATATACCCCCCAGTTCTTCAGGTTTGTTTGTTTAGGTAATCTTTAAATTGTCCCTACATCTCATTCAAATAAAAGTTTCCAAGGTTTATGCTTCAACTACATTACTCAGTACTTTGTTCCAGATTTCCATGAATCTCAGGCTTAGCCTCTCTCAAGAAGTAACAAAATGTATCAATGTCTTAGCCCTTGCTCCCCTTCCTATACTGCATTTATTATCTTTCAGTGCCAGTCTTTCTGAGTACAAACAAAATATCTAAATGCTGCTCTACTCTGTGCACCTCCACGATATCTTGAATTAGTGGAATTATATACCATATTTTTATATTTGTTCATACATACAGTAGCTGTTTATTATAATTTGGCAGGACCTCTGTAATGATTCAATAATTTAGATCTCCAGTACTTGAGTAGACCAAGAAAAATTTACTTGACAGTTTAATACTAATAAAAGTGTAAGAAGCCCAATATCAATGTGCATTGAAAATGTAGCTGAGCAGTCTGGAAGCAACAGTTATTTAAAACATGATATGCACCTTACTTCAATTATGTCTTTTTTTCTAATAATTATGTATATTTCAAATATGCATTTAATATCATGTTTGTTCTCCTTGTGTCTCTACAACAGAAAACACTACCTTTAATTACAAATAAATAAAGAACAGAGGAGGAATTGCTAGGCTTGTTCCAACCTGTTTAATCTACCAACTGGCAAATGCCCAAACAATGACCAGATGCACAGCTTCAGCTTTCCGGCTTTATATTAATTCCAGCTGTGAAGCTTTCTTCACTAGAAGTTACCAGTAGAGCTGGCAAAACAAGAAAATAATTAAGTAAAATATTTATTAAATAAGTTAATAAGCTGCAGCCCAGGTCACAACTGAAATCTGTCTAGATGTTTTCTGATTCATGTGCAAATTAAAACTCACTCAAGGTCATTTCTATAAAATTTGAACTTTTACATAATACATTTAGAAATTCAGTAAACCTAAAAAATTGTATTTGCTGCCACTGATGGCAGTCATTTAGCACTGCTGTCTCACAGCTCCTGAATGAAACCTGGGTTTGAATCCCAGTAGGCGTGGAATTCAAATGTTGTTGCTGTGTCTGCTAGGGTTATCTTCTTGGTACTGTGGTCATTTTCCTACACCCTACACACATTCATATTAGTTCATCATCTTGCAACTTTGCATTGGCCATGTGTGGGTGTAAAGTATGTGTTAGTGTACCCTGAAAAAGAGTTGTTCCCACAATTCCTGATGGACTAGGCACTAGTTTCTTGTAACCATGAACTGAAAAAAGAAGGATGGCTGAATTATCAATAGTTTGTTGGCTTGATCATGCAAGAGTTATTGCTACTGTCTCCTGATTATTTGGATTGCAGCTTGTACAGTAATAATGGATATGAGTATCCCCTGTGATGTACTAGCATCCCATATAGGGTTCTTTGATTCTTTGAAACGGATCCAGTTGGGAAAAGTTCATATGACCCTATAATGGAAAAAAGAGGTTTCATAAAATGAATGGATGACAGGATAATTGATATTAATTGGTGCAATATATAAAGGTATTTGTCAATCACTGCATTTAATTTTATTGAACAGTGTGATCTTTGGTTGTTTAAAACTGTTTGAGGGCACTAAGGCTATGCCTCAAGCATCTATATATCCATTTCCTGAAATCATATAATAAAATTCAAGGGCATGGCAAACTGGATTCTATTAAATTAAAAGTTTCAAGACAGAAGCTTTTTCTTTGTGACACACTTTACACAAACTAGAAAATTTTACTCTTTCATTATTACATTAAAAATATTAAAATCGAACAATCATCAGTCAATATTTCATTATATTACTGTTTCTGTAATCTGATTTTTATTACTTTCCTCAGGTCTGTTTTTTTACATAATATACCTTTCAATTATTATTGACAGCATAAATAAGGATGTGTTGTCTACTATTAATGTCTTTTATTTTTCTTTATTACAAGTTGGAAAAGAAAAAGAAAAGAAACAATACACTATTGTAATTAATGACTGGATAGTTATTTCATCTCCCAAGAAATATCAGGAAAAAAATCAAAGTGAGAAAAAATACATGGGATTTACGATGCATAGAGAATAAAAACATGACCTAATAACCCTTTTGGTCTGATTAGCACTCAATCGATTCTTTTTTTATGTCACTCTTTATTGAGTATACACCCATAGTGCTTGCACATAATTAAAATTATAAGGTTATAGTGATAAATTATTAACCACATGTTTATATATTGTAAGAGATGGCCAGCAGCCCAACCCGGCTGGCATGCCCAAGAAACAGAAGGATGGGGGATGGCATCTTCTTTAGGGCACTGTCCCTCAGAACACTAGATGGTAGCTCCCCTGGGCTGCAGCGGTGTCTCAGATTCCCACAGGGCATCATGGGACTTGGAGTTCTTTACCTCAGCCCTGTTGGGAACCATGGGTGCTGCCAGGGGGCGCTGCAAGGACTGAGGAGCCATATAGCATGGAATTTCAGCCTTACCTGGAAATGCTTACAGACCATGTGGGCGGAAGAAGAGAAGCACTTCCAAGTTGGCCAACAAAAAAGAAGTTGCCAGCCTCACAGAGATGAGCCAGAGTTGGATGGAAGGTGGACGAAGCTTGCTGGGGGGAACAGAGGAGGCAAAGACCAAGAAACAGAGTGAGAAGAAGAAAGAAGAATAACTGAGTGCTGTCCCATTCATATATTTGTGGCTGTGGTGGTGGGAAACACTGTTGTGAAGAGTTTTCCACGCAAAGAAAGACTCTTTGTGCTTTTAACTTGTGCCCTGTGTCTGTTGTGGAGCTGAAACACCCCTTATTGTTCACAATATATATAATCAGATTACACTAAGCACACAGTAAAACATAAGTAGTCCTGAAGATTGACAAAAACCAATCATGACAATACAGAGTCCGTCAGATCAGCTGTGGGTTTTCATTATAACTGTTTTTCAAAGTCCATATGAGCCAGGTTCTCAGTTTTGTGTGTTAGGACAGTTTATTTTTGGAGCGTGCCAGGAAATATGTATTCTGTGAGCTTAAATTATTTGCATCTATTATCTGAAGTGCCCAGTGTTACTCAGGGGTGTATACAGTCAATTTGGTTTTGAAATGCCAGCTTTAATGTAAACATGACAGGGAATAATTAATTGTGTTTGTCAAAACCCACACAAATCAATTGATTCACACATATTAAATACAGTCAATATAAAATTGCTTCACTGTTATGGAAAGGGAGAACCTGTTAAAAATATTCTTGTTTTAACTAAATTTGTTCTACTAACTTGTGGTGGGTTCTTGGAAACTTTATGAGTCAGGGAACATATATACATGCATCTATCTATCTATCTATCTATCTATCTATCTATCTATCTATCTATCTATCTATCTATCTATCTATCTATCTATCTATCTATCTATCTATGCTTCATGTTAATAATTTAATAATAAGTTAATAATATAATTTCATTTTAAAGTGTATCACATCACCATTTTGTACTCTCAGTGTTTGGTGTTTGTGTTATTAGGAGCCACTGCCTTGTTGCTTGGGGCTGCTGCCCTGACAACACTAAGAACCACCTCATACAGTACAACACAATACAACTTGTTTTTCTATAGCACTCTTCACTGACTGTAGGTGCAGAGCACTGTGAACAAATTCTAGTATAGATTATATTAACTGCTAAATATGGAATTAGTACATAAAACGACACCAATTCGTAGAAACACACAGAAAACAAAGTAAAAACTGAATAACAAAAAATGGAAACCATCAATATCCATCCATGATTTAATTGTTGAACTATGGCCAGTTTATAACGGAGGATGTGAAAATTGTAAAAGAAAATGTCAAAGTCAGCCATGTCCTAGAGACCTTGGCCCACTAGCCACTCACATCCTCTTGGGTATTTTACAGTGGGGATTGTGCTGGCTGTCTGATGAAAGAATCAAACAGTATAAAGGAAGGTTAGTACAAGGTTTATAAATATTGTATGATTTTTGTACAAATGACTAACAACTAGAGATGCAGTTTGCATAGCTAATTAGACGCTCTACTGTAGTCAGGTTATGCTAGACTTTAGTAGTGAGTCTTCAGTCTGGATTTAAAAGCTGAGACTTAAGGGGTATCTCTTATATTAGTAGGCAGATCAATCCACAGTTTTCGCGCGATGTAACTAAAAGCTCAACCCCCACCTCCACTGTTATTTTTTTAATTCTTGGAATGATAAGTAGGGCAGCATCTTGAGATCTTAACATGGGCTCTGTTTTTTTAGTAATGATTGATAAGTAAGGAGGGCCTTGGCCATTTAAGGCTTTATATGTTAAAAGGAGGATTTTGAAATCAGCCAATAGCTTAACTGGGAACCAGTGTGAGAACTTAATAACTAGAATTATATGTTCTTGTAATAATTATTGCAAGATCATTTTGAACTAATTCAAAGGTGCATAAAGAAGCCACTGAAGGATTAAAGCTTTAAAGCAATTTAAAGTTGCTACACATTGCATAAGAGAGACAAATCTGCATCACAAAAGACAAATGTGAACACTTTTTTCACTGCAATATAAAGCTGATTTAACGTGAGTTTATATTTTTGCAAGATTTAGGAACAAAAGGTATACTATATTAAGAACAACAAACAAATACAAAATGTGTATTATTCAGCCTTCCTAAGGTGCCTTGAAGATTTAAATGACTAAATGAATGAAAATGGAAAGAAATGTAGACTTTCAAATATTATATTTAACATATGTAAACATCAAAAACGATTAACAAACAATTTAGCACCATGAAAACTTTGATCAGATTGCATGAGGGCAGATTTAAGACTTAATGACCTAGCAACAAGATGAAAACTACAGAGAATTCCAGAATGTCTGGGATAACCCATTTAATCCTTTGGACAATTTTAAAGCCAGAAAATCAAAACTAACCCCTGAAAAATTTCAGTTTTTTTAAAAATACAGCATGGTGTGATGAATCACTAAATGCACATTACTAGGTTTTCAGGTAAATACAGTAGTAGCTAGCAAGAAACACTTCAGAGGCAGGATGAGAAGGCAGCTGTGTGTGACAACGATTTTATGTGGCTGTTTATGTCATGTTTTTTGTCATGCTTTAAATCGGGCTTATTTTAAAACTTACATATACATGTTTGATATCACTCTTTTCAGAATTTATCGAACTTTAATGTGATGTTGTTAGATTTTAAGATTCTTATTATATTTTTAAATTATAAACTAAAATATCAAGAACTCACATCCCGGGAGATGAGATTTTGTGCCAACAGATTTAACCACGCCCGGGGCTGGAAATAAAAGACAAACAGTAGATGACAAAGACGTTGCTGTACAGGCTTTTAAATGTTCAAAGTGCTGCGCGAGATGTACATCAAGCAGCAGGAGTGGCGGCTGTGTCGGTAGTGGCAGCAAGCCAGCAGCTGACTGAGCAAAGAGGAGGTTAAAAAAAAAATAGTTTTTGTATCCCTTTGTATCACCATTTAAGAGGGGGTTTCAGAGGAGCAACCACATCTCCTTGGGGTGCGTTTAGCCCCCCTCTTCACAACACAAGCAGCAGAGACGTGAAGTGACTGGTGCGTAGCGCAGGCAAGGGAGGCTGGCAAGCGAAATGAGCAGGGGGTAAGCCCCCTAGTAATATATATGTATGAACACCTCATGAAACTGCGCTGTGTCTTGGCCTAGACCCAATATAGACTGTAGCAACAGGACTATTCTAGAAAATACTTTGAAGAAGAACAATAATAATAATAATAAATATCTCAAACAGGTTGTCTGCGGCAAATTTTCAATAAAAATATATGAATGTAAAACTAAATTACTGAATGCAATTATCTCTGGAACTATGTATATTATACGTTACCTAAACATAACACAATAATTGCAGCACTTTCATAGCTGACATTTAACAAAATTTAAGGATTGACATAACTTTTCTATTTATAGTTTTACCTTCCTGGACTTCCTTGTTGCAAAGTCCTTTATGACATTGTCATATAAAATTTGACCAGCAACCTCATGGCTGATATTCATTACAGCTTGCTCAGGAAGTAGGATAATTTTTTTATGAGTTTACAGTAACTTAATTATCAATGCACGATTGTTTCCTTACAACTTTTCTGACCACTACAGATGCTGTGATGTTTATGATGTCTAGACAGCACTGTTACGTTGGGGGGAGGGACAACCTGTAACAGTGCTGGTCAGCTCCTTGCTCCCTCTTTGTTCTGGGGAGCCTCTTGAACCTGACACCATTAGTACAGTAACTGAGATCAGCGTGGCAGATGAGGACAAAACACACCAAGTAAAGGGATGGTGAAAAGTGCAAGTGCTTTTATTTAAAAAAAAAAAAAAAGACAAATCCAAATAGTATCAAGTGCAGTGCTCCAAAAGTGAATAAATAAATAATCCATAAAAATATCCAAGTGTTAGTGGAGATTAAAATAAATAAATCCTATAAAATGAGGTTAAAGCAACGCAGAGCAGGAAACTCATTGCAGATCCACAAGCCCTTGTGCCTTCCTTTAAAACTGACACCTCTCTGGCTTAACCTATTCGGACCTTGTAGCTCAGAGAGACATCGACCAGCAGGTGCAGGCACCCATCTCATCCGGCCCGTGTCCCCACTGTCAATCCCATGGTGTCCGCAGGCAACCACCAAGCCCTGCTGCACCTGAATCAGTGCCAGTTCAGTCTCTCCACCCAACACGGGCGCTCTGCACTTCTACTGCTGCCAATGGCTCCACCTGGCAAAAGTACTTCCTGAGGATGATGGTCACTCCTGCTCCCAAAACGGTCAAACAGGGGCGATCCACAGCGCCCTTCCTGAGTAATGCCCACATGCTCCTATTAGGGCTTCACTCCCATCCACCTGCTTCTGTTCATTAAACTAGCTTGTTTTCTCTGTCCAACCTGCTTCTTCTCCTGTCCTTTAACCTCCAGTCTCTTTTCTTGTCTTTTTCCCTTTCTTTTTTTTCCTTGTGATCTTGCGCTTCCCTTTTTATAGGCTGGGTAGCGGTTGCAGGTTGCAGCGATCACCTGATTGCTGCCCCGGGCTGATACTGAGAAAATCAGACCACCCGCATGTGCTGGTAAGGAAACACATGGTCGGCCGACTGCATCACACCAAACATGAGATGAGTGGTCCTCACAGACAATTGCTTGTACCTGCTACACACCCCAGCACGAGCGCATACATTATTTATTGAAACGGCCATTCTTACTGAAACATGGACCCGTTATACCACACCTCCTCAGCCTGAACAATTGTTTGAGGTTCACCATAGGTGTTCTGGGGAAACCAAAGAAAACTGCGTATATAATGTCAAAAGTTATGAGTTGCCTAAACCTGAATAGGCACTACACAGGAACAGCAAGTAGAATCTGGGTATGTTATAGGTGTGTGGACAGCAGAAAAATGCAAAAATAGAATCAGAGATTATGAGTAATAGAGAGAAAGGGACAGAATGTGCAATGCCAAAGCTTAGAATTATACATGATAGCCATTAGAGCACAGTACATCATGTGAAGTATCAAAACCAAAAAGTATCAAAAACTCTTCAGCTATCTATTTTGAGAGCAGAAAAGCTAAAGAAGATAAAAGAGGGGAAATATTGCAAAACACTATTCTAGCACCAGTTATTTTCACAGTATTCATTATTGTTAGCTGTTAAAAGAAAACAAAAGTAAAAATGGATACAAAAACATTTAAATAATAAAATAAAAATAAAAACAAATCATCAGGTTTAGGTTTTCTACATTTTCACACTCTGGGCACTTAATAAAGTTTACCTGTTGTTTAGTATACAGAGATACAGCAAACTGAGTGATTATAAGAGGTCCAGTTTATGGTTTAGCAACAAACACTTTCAGGTATGTAAAGTGTAGGGAACGATTTTATCTTCAAAAAAGATTTCTCATTACTGTATGACGGGACAGATTAATTGTCAACAACATGCAAACACCTGACATGTTTTCACTCATGATGCTTTGATGGACGGCCGGCAGCTCAACATGGCCAGGATGCCCAAAGATTAAAAGGATGGGGGAAGGCAGCTACTTGTGGACATTGCCTCCCTCAAAGTGCTAGATGGCAGTTTCCTTGGACTACAGCAGTGCCCCAGATACCTGCAGGGCACTATGGGACATGGAGTCTGACAACACAGCCCTGCTGAGTACCGTCAGGGGATGCTGCAAGAGGACCGGAGGAGTCATGCCTCATCCATAGCCTGGAAGTACTCCCAAGTCACAAGGACAGGAGCTCCGAAGTACTTCCGGGCTGATGACAAAAGCAAGTTCTCCATCTGACCCGGAAGTGCTAGCAAGTCACATGGACGGAAGAACAGAAGCACTTCCAGGTCAAGGACTATATAAAGGATTGCTGTGAATCCAGCAAGCGAGTTGGAGTCAGGAGGTGTATGGTAGAGCTTGCTGGGAGGAGTGGAGGAGATAATTGTATTTATAATTATTGTAATTTGGGGTTTGTCTGTTTATTGTGGCTGGGGTGCTTTGGAGACACTGTTTAAGAAGAAGAAGAAGCATTAAAATACTTCTGAATGCTTTTACCCTGTGTCCTGAGTGTCTGTCTGTTAGGTTTGAAGGGCACCAGTGCCCCTGGCATGTTACAATGCACATGCAGGAGAATTCATATTTAAGTAAAGGTCTTGTTCATCAGAACATTTTAAACATCTGACTTTTGAATTATTAGATACATTAAGTGCAAAGAAAGCCAGCTACTCTCACAGCAGACCAGATAAGCACACTGAAATTTTGTTTCAAAGACATCTGTTGGCCTCAGACACATTTACATCTACATGCTGTCACTTATGAAAAGACTGAAATTCTGTAAGTTCCCTAAAGTTCTTTTTCAAAAACACACACTGAGAAGTGGCATCAGAGTTTACAGTTTATGTAAAATAATTACCTTTGTATGAATCACTACCACTAGAACTATAACCTATAATGTTTGCCACTATTATAACACAACTAATTTTATTTTGCCTTCTTGCGCCGACAGCTGACATTTTTAGCTTTCCTACTGCTGCAAATTCTCTTCCATCAGTTCACTGGAGACACATAAACGTGTAGATGACAGGGTGTATGTGACTAGTGATGGACAAGTTATCTCAGGGATAACAGGAGAGATTAAAGAGGGTTGGATCTGCCACTCTAGCAGTAGAAGCACTTCTTTGAAAAACAAAAAAACAATATTTTTTGGCCTGCATTCTTAAGAATGTGAAGAGCACATAGAGTACAGCATTCACCACATGGGACAAGGGGAAATTGGCATCTAATGGGTTGCCCAGCACTGGATAGCAGAACATGATAGGGACTGCCAATACTGTGATTCTGACAGTATTACAGGGAACAGTGCAATACAAGAGAAGTCCTGTTCACATTTGTTGTTTTGGAAGTGCTTACTGTGGACCATAACAACAGGAAAGTGAAGTAATTATTCTTGATGGATTCCTAGAGTAGAGCGTTACTATTAATCATTGTTCAATAAACAAGCCCATTATTGGGATTCACTGTGTGCCTCAGTCCTTCTATATAGGTGCTTACAACAATATGTTAAAAAATGAATTCAGAAAAAGGTCATTGTTAAGTAAATTTATTTGATATTTTCCTGGTTTATCCTGAATATGGTATGCTTTGACCTTTCTTACTCTTAACTAAACAGAGCCAAGTCTGTATAGGGTGGACCTGTAGCAAATGAGTTCTAAATGTGCATGAGTTATGAAAATTGGCTGTTCTGAGTAATTCTGGTGAAAAGTACAAGGTGGTGTTGCTTTTAAATTGCAGATTGTATATTTGTTTATTTGTTTATTCCCATGGGCTCACCACCTATGGGAGGGGCCAAGGAGGTCGGGTGCAGTGTGAGTTGGGTGGTGGCCGAAGGCGGGGACCTTGGCGGTCCGATCCTCGGCTACAGAAACTGGCTCTTGGGACGTGGAATGTCACCTCTCTGAAGGGGAAGGAGCCTGAGCTAGTGCGCGAAGTTGAGAGGTTCCGGCTAGATATAGTTGGACTCACCTCGACGCACAGCTTGGACTCTAGAACCAATCTCCTTGAGAGGGGCTGGACTCTCTACCACTCTGGAGTTGCCCCCGGTGAGAGGCGCCGAGCAGGTGTGGGTATACTTATTGCCCCCCAACTTGGAGCCTGTACATTGGGGTTTACCCCGGTGGACGAGAGGGTAGCCTCCCTTCGCCTTCGGGTGGGGGGACGGGTCCTAACTGTTGTTTGTGCGTATGCACCGAACAGCAGTTCGGAGTACCCACCCTTTTTGGAGTCCCTGGAGGGGGTGCTAGAGGGCATACCTTCTGGGGACTCCCTCGTTCTGCTGGGAGACTTCAATGCTCACGTGGGCAATGACAGTGAGACCTGGAAGGGCGTGATTGGGAGGAATGGCCCCCCTGATCTGAACCCGAGCGGTGTTTTGTTATTGGACTTCTGTGCTCGTCACGGATTGTCCATAACGAACACCATGTTCAAGCATAGGGGTGTTCATATGTGCACTTGGCACCAGGACACCCTAGGCCTCAGTTCGATGATCGACTTTGTGGTCATGTCGTTGGACTTGCGGCCACATGTCTTGGACACTCGGGTGAAGAGAGGGGCGGAGCTGTCAACTGATCACCACCTGGTGGTGAGTTGGCTTCGATGGTGGGGGAGGATGCCGGTCAGGCGTGGTAGGCCCAAACGTGTTGTGAGGGTCTGCTGGGAACGTCTGGCAGAGCCCCCTGTCAGAAGTAGCTTCAACTCCCACCTCCGGCAGAACTTCGACCACATCCCGAGGGAGGTGGGGGACATTGAGTCCGAATGGGCCATGTTCCGTGCCTCTATTGTTGAGGCAGCTGACCGGAGCTGTGGCCGTAAGGTGGTCGGTGCCTGTCGTGGCGGCAATCCCCGAACCCGCTGGTGGACACCGGCGGTGAAGGATGCCGTCAAGCTGAAGAAGGAGTCCTACAGGACCCTTTTGTCCTGTGGGACCCCGGAGGCAGCTGATAGGTACCGGCAGGCCAAGCGGAATGCGGCTTTGGTGGTTGCTGAGGCAAAAACTCGGGCGTGGGAGGAGTTTGGGGAGGCCATGGAGAATGACTTTCGGACGGCTTCGAGGAGATTCTGGTCCACCATCCGGCGTCTCAGGAAGGGGAAGCAGTGCAGTGTCAACACTGTATATGGTGGGGATGGTGCGCTGCTGACCTCGACTCGGGATGTTGTGGGTCGGTGGGGGGAATACTTTGAAGACCTCCTCAATCCCATTAACATGCCTTCCAATGAGGAAGCAGAGCCTGGGGACTCAGAGGTGGGCTCCCCCATCTCTGGGACTGAGGTCACCGAGGTGGTCAAAAAACTCCTTGGTGGTAGGGCCCCGGGGGTGGATGAGATACGCCCGGAGTTCCTCAAGGCTCTGGATGTTGTAGGACTGTCTTGGCTGACACGCCTCTGCAACATCGCATGGACATCAGGGACAGTGCCTCTGGATTGGCAGACCGGGGTGGTGGTCCCCCTCTTTAAGAAGGGGGATCGGAGGGTGTGTTCCAACTACAGAGGGATCACACTCCTCAGCCTCCCTGGAAAAGTCTATTCAGGGGTCCTGGAGAGGAGGGTCCGTCGGATAGTCGAGCCTCGGATTCAGGAGGAACAGTGTGGTTTTCGTCCTGGTCGCGGAACAGTGGACCAGCTCTATACCCTTAGCAGGGTCCTGGAGGGTGCATGGGAGTTTGCCCAACCAGTCTACATGTGTTTTGTGGACTTAGAAAAGGCATTCGACCGTGTCCCTCGGGGAATCCTGTGGGGGGTACTCCGAGAGTATGGGGTACCGGCCCCCCTGATAAGGGCTGTTCAGTCCCTGTACGATCGGTGCCAGAGCTTGGTCCGCATTGCCGGCAGTAAGTCGAACCCGTTTCCAGTGAGAGTTGGACTCCGCCAGGGCTGCCCTTTGTCACCGATTCTGTTCATATCTTTTATGGACAGAATTTCTAGGCGCAGCCAGGGTGTTGAGAGGGTCCAGTTTGGTGGGCTCAGGATTGGGTCACTGCTTTTTGCAGATGATGTTGTCCTGTTTGCTTCATCAGGCCGTGATCTTCAGCTCTCTCTGGATCGGTTCGCAGCCGAGTGTGAAGCGGCTGGGATGAGAATCAGCACCTCCAAATCCGAGACCATGGTCCTCAGCCGGAAAAGGGTGGAGTGCCCTCTCAGGGTTGGTAGCGAGATCCTGCCCCAAGTGGAGGAGTTCAAGTATCTCGGGGTCTTGTTCACGAGTGAGGGAAGAATGGAGCGTGAGATCGACAGGCGGATCGGTGCGGCATCCGCAGTAATGCGGGCATTGCATCGGTCTGTCGTGGTGAAAAAGGAGCTGAGCCGCAAGGCGAAGCTCTCAATTTACCAGTCGATCTATGTTCCTACCCTCACCTATGGTCATGAGCTATGGGTAGTGACCGAAAGAACGAGATCGCGAATACAAGCGGCTGAAATGAGTTTCCTCCGCAGGGTGTCTGGGCTTTCCCTTAAAGATAGGGTGAGAAGCTCAGTCATCCGGGAGGGGCTCAGAGTAGAGCCGCTGCTCCTCCGCATCGAGAGGAGTCAGATGAGGTGGCTCGGGCATCTGATCAGGATGCCTCCTGGACGCCTCTCTGGTGAGGTGTTCCGGGCACGTCCAACCGGGAGGAGGCCCCGGGGAAGACCCAGGACACGCTGGAGGGACTATGTCTCTCGACTGGCCTGGGAACGCCTTGGGATTCTCCCGGAAGAGCTAGAAGAAGTGGCCAGGGAGAGGGAAGTCTGGGCATCTCTGCTCAAGCTGCTGCCCCCGCGACCCGACCTCGGATAAGCGGGAGACAATGGATGGATGGATGGATATTTGTTTATAATGCAATTAGTCTGCTTAAGAAATGCATGGTAGCATTCTCAATAGCATAGTATCAGAGTAAAATTTCAGTCAACAGTAGAGCATTAATTGGATTCCTGAATAGCACAGGATATTTTGCACACTTTATTAAAAAAAAGTGTTTGCCAGTGTGAAAAACACAGAGTGAGTTAAATTCCCATAAACAATTTGCTGAAACTGTCAAAATATCAACAAAAAGAAAGGGAAAAGATCTTTAGAGTGGAAACTGGTTTCAGAAAAAAAAGTGTAATGTATAATATTTAGGAAGAAAACAACAGCACTCTCTGTTAATAGTAAAAGAATACTATTCTGAATTCACTGCATTTAAAAGTTTAATTATTAAGATGCAGTACTAGCATATACCTGAGCATTGAAATGTTTACAGCTCATCTTCAGTATTTTCATTGGCATCATTAAGTAAAAAATGTGTATTCTTTGATGCAGAATTAAAAGAAATTAATGAATAAAAGACTGTATTTTCATGCTATACGTGCATAAGTTTATAAGCAGTTCTAATTAAGTACACCGGTTACGCTTTTCAACAGGCAGCAACATTAAATGTGTGGGTTTTTTTTGAGGTACTTTAGAATAATATCATGGCTTTTGTATCTATGTTTCACATCCTGTTGACAATAATATGTAGCAAGAGTATTCAAATGAGTACAGTTATATAAAAATGATACCACAAAAACAGTGAATATTTTTATCTTAGACCACTGTTATTTGGTTAATACATTATACAATTGAAAACAATAAAAGCTGAAAATCATAGCTACAACAAAAAATGTCTATCTACTGTCACACACGTGTGTTTAGGAGACAGCTAAAGGGCCTAAATACAGGTAGTTCCATGCCAGACCAGGGGGGGCGGAGTGCACTAATTTTCCCTCTCGATCTTTTGCAGACCATTCTAGGGAAATCCCACCCGGCTCTGGGGCAGCCACTGACATCACTTCTGGTTCCGGTCGGGATGACATCACTTCCGCTACTGGCCTTTAAAGCTGCCATCTTACTACCTGGAGTTCAGTTCTGTTTTGGACTCGATTGAATGAACATGTCTCTGTTCTTGAATAGCTTTTGCAGCCATAATCGATTAAATGGGTGGCTGCCCCAAACCTTCTCGATGTCTTTTGGTCGTTCTTCTGACAGTGGCATAGTCGGCAGGATGGAGGAATCCCTGAAGAGAACGGGACCGGACCTGAATCATGTCCAGGTGGGAGAGTACCTGGGCCGAGCTTTCGGGTGGGGAGTGCGTCTCGGGTTTCGGAAAGAACCGGTGCAGACTCCGCTCCCTTTGTCTATCTCTGGGTCACCTCAATTGAATAGGGAGAGTGTCGTTGGGACACACAGACGTGGGCTGGTCTCTATGGGGGATACGATGGGGACTTATTATGCTCTCTCAGAGGAGAGAGTTGTCCGTTCCACCGGGGCTAAGGTCCCAGAGGACGGTGGACATTCCCCAGACCAGCAGGTGAAGAAAATTAAAAACTGGAGGTTTAACCCTGAACGGTCTACCCAAGAACAGCTAGACCTTCTATGGGAAGAGGTGGCCGGCTGGTTAAGGCCCGCTGAATGTACCACCTTTCAGGTAGTGAAAAAAGTGGCCTGTTTTTTGTTCTTAAATAGCCTGCCAGAGCATTTCGCCCAGCCGGTCTGGGGAGAATTTGCAAACACAAACAAGCTCATTGAGCTCATAGAAACATCTAGGGCAGCCTCGCAATTTGAGAGGGCTGAACGAACCTTAAGTAGAAGCCGTAGAGATTACGTCCCTCTTACACTGCCCTCTCGACATACACCGGAGTTTGCATCGGAGTCCCCGATCCCGCGGGCGTGGTCCTCGCTCGGAGGCGAGGCGGAATGTAAATGGAGAGAGAGGGATGGGTTGTGTGCGCTTTCAAACCCCCTGGCTTTGGCTCATAAAGGTGAGGTCATAGTAAATGGCCACAAGGTAGAAGCCTTATTTGATTCCGGCAGCAACATTTCTGTTGTTGATTGCCGATATGTACTACCGCGACAGTGGTTAAAAACAAAGACCAGAATTACCTGTGTACACGGAGATGTCCGCGCCTATGACTCCGCCCGGTGTTTCATCTGCCACGGAGGAATACTACGAAAACTCGTTGTGGCTGTACATCCAAATCCACCGTGTGCGGTGATTCTCGGGTGGGACTGGTCTGAAATTAAAAGCGGTGCAGTACTGATCTCGCCTTATTCAAAATTAGGCCTAGTAACCGATGGGAATACACCGTCTCAGGTTGTCTCCACACCGTGTACGCAGCCGGTGGAGAGAGATATGGGAAACCCCGAGGAGGACAGAGAGCTTCCCCGCCCGTCGCGGGCGAATACGTCATCAGTCCGCACCTCACCAGAGCGGGACGACTCTCCGCCCCTTGAGGTCAGCCCGGACCCTCTCTCAGATCTGAGCTTTCAATTCAGACAAACACCGGCATCATTTAGAAGGGAGAAGTGGAATGATGATTCCCTTAAGTTTGCGAAGAATGTAGTAGTCCTCGCCAACGGCCAACGCACCAATCAGCCCATGCCACAAGGACCCCACTTTGTGTTAGAAAATGACTTATTATATCGGGTCAGTGAACACGAGGGGGGAGTGCGGAAGTTGCTGCTAATTCCACGAACTTTCCGGCGGCAAGTTTGTGAGTTAGCGTACGCCCATCTCCTAGGAGGCCACTTGGGCACCGAAAAAACTTTAGAGCGTATTAAGCTCCGCTTTTATTGGCCGGGAATTAACGAGGAGGTTCGCCGCTTCTGTGTTTCGTGCCCGGAATGTCAGCTGCGGCAAATTCCTAGGAGGGACCGTGCTCCTCTCGTTCCCCTCCCCTTAATTGATGTCCCCTTTGAAAGGATAGGGGTCGACATAGTGGGACCCCTGGAACCCTCGGCCCGAGGACATAAATATATATTGGTCCTCATGGATTATGCAACCCGATATCCAGAAGCTGTCCCATTGTGCTCAGCTAATTCTAAAGCAATCGCACGGGCACTAATGGAGGTCTTTGCGCGAGTTGGAATCCCTAAAGAAGTCCTTACGGACCAAGGGACGCCGTTTACCTCGGAGACGTTCAAGGAAACGGCCAAGTTACTCAAAATAAAGCACTTGAGAACTGCGGCGTATCATCCTCAAACCGATGGTTTAGTAGAGAGATTTAATCAGACTCTCAAACAGATGCTTCGCAAGGTGGTCAGCGGGGATGGGAGGAATTGGGATCAGCTCCTCCCCCTCGTACTCTTTGCCTACCGGGAAGTCCCGCAAGCCTCAACGGGGTTCTCACCCTTTGAATTATTATATGCGCGACAACCCCGGGGCATATTGGACATTCTAAAGGAAGGTTGGGAAGGAGAGGCCCTTCCCACAACTAATATTTTGGAGTATATCGCACAGTTACGCGATAGATTTGCGAAGATTCGACCCATATTAAAAAGTCACATGCAAGAGGCGCAATCAGCACAGGCCCACTATTACGACCGTGGCACGACACTCCGGGAGTTCCAGCCGGGGGATCGAGTCATGGTATTGGTTCCCACCTCCCACTCTAAGCTACTTGCCCACTGGAAAGGGCCATACGAAGTTAAAGAGCGAAAGGGGCTCGTCGACTATTTGGTGAAACAACCCAATCGTCGACCGAGAGAGCGGATATATCACGTGAACCTGCTGAAACCGTGAAAGGAACGGGACCCTGATCCCACCTCCGGCCAGCCCCGCTCCCTTTTTGCTCAAAGTAATACCCTTAACTTCGGGTCTAATTTAAATAACCGACAGAGGCGGGAGCTAGAGATAGTTATCTCGTCCGTCCCGGAGGTGGTTGACGAAATCCCCGGAAGGACTTCTCTGGTTGCCCATGACATTGTGACTGAACCCGAGGTCATAGTCCGAGAACGCCCGTACCGTCTTCCCGAGGCAAAGAAAGCAGAAGTGGAACTAGAAATCAAGCGCATGCTGAATCTAGGAGTCATAGAGGAGAGTCATAGTCCCTGGTCCAGCCCAATTGTCTTGGTTCCTAAGCCCGACGGAAGTTGGAGGTTTTGCAATGACTTCCGTCGACTTAATCAGGTCTCACTATTTGATGCTTATCCCATGCCTCGAGTGGACGACCTCCTTGAGAGGCTTGGACAGGCAGAATACTTGACCACACTTGACATGACCAAAGGGTACTGGCAGGTTCCTTTAACGGACCCCGCAAAGGGTAAAACCGCGTTTAGCACCCCTAGTGGGCACTGGCAGTATCATGTCCTTCCATTCGGGTTACATGGGGCTCCTGCAACTTTCCAGCATCTGGTGGACAAAGTGCTCCGCCACCATAACACGTATAGTGCTGCCTACCTGGATGACGTCGTCATCTATTCCAGCACCTGGAAGGAACACCTACAGCACGTTGGAGACGTGTTACGGACATTGGGAGAAGCCGGTCTTCGTATCAACCCAAAGAAATGTTTCTTTGGATTGGAGGAAGCCAAGTATTTGGGCTACCTGGTGGGTCGTGGTATGGTGAAGCCACAGTGCTCTAAAATACAAGCCATTTTGACATGGCCCCATCCGCGAACCAAGCGGCAAGTCCAGGCATTTCTCGGTTTAGCGGGGTATGTACCACGTTTTTCGGAGAGGGCCGTGCCCTTGACTAATTTGACAAAGAAGAGGGCTCCTAACACTGTGGTATGAACTGATATGACTGAGGCAGCCTTCAGTGACTTAAAAAGGGCCCTGACTTCGGCACCCGTTTTAAAGGCACCTGATTTTTCACGGCCTTTTATTCTCCAGACGGACGCTTCGGACACAGGCCTAGGGGCAGTGCTGAGCCAAAGTGTCGATGGTGCTGAACACCCCATCATGTTTCTGAGCCGGAAACTGTTGGATCGGGAGACCAGATACGCGGCAGTGGAGAGGGAGGCTCTTGCGATTAAGTGGGCGATCACACAGTTGAGATACTACCTCTTGGGTCGGGAGTTTACTCTAGTCACGGACCATGCCCCTTTACAGTGGATGGCCCTACACAAAGAGTCTAACCCGCGAGTCACGAGGTGGTTCCTCGATTTGCAACATTACAAGTTTTCGCTCATTCATCGGAAGGGTTCTCTACACGCCAATGCCGACGCTCTCTCCCGTGTTCACGACCTCTCGGTGCAGGACGCCCGACCCGACGGGTCTGGGCTAAGGTGGGGGCCCTGTCACACACGTGTGTTTAGGAGACAGCTAAAGGGCCTAAATACAGGTAGTTCCATGCCAGACCAGGGGGGGGCGGAGTGCACTAATTTTCCCTCTCGATCTTTTGCAGACCATTCTAGGGAAATCCCACCCGGCTCTGGGGCAGCCACTGACATCACTTCTGGTTCTGGTCGGGATGACATCACTTCCGCTACTGGCCTTTAAAGCTGCCATCTTGCTACCTGGAGTTCAGTTCTGTTTTGGACTCAATTGAATGAACATGTCTCTGTTCTTGAATAGCTTTTGCAGCCATAATCGATTAAATGGGTGGCTGCCCCAAACCTTCTTAATGTCTTTTGGTCGTTCTTCTGACACTACATACAGACAAACTGTCAACAAAACAAGTAACTCATTCACTGCAGTATAACTGGCTATAGCTTCTGTATGGAAGATTTGTTATGAATTTATTTTCCAGTTGTAACAATGTACTACTGCTCAGTTAAACAGATGTGTGTTTATGTATGTACTATGTATGTTTACATTTTGTACTTTTCTTAGTCTATATTTGTAAAATTTGCATAATCACCCTATGCCTGTCTTCATTGAAGCACACAATAAAAGAAAACATTGAAATGAATTGAACTGAACCCATGGACAGAGCAGTGCATGTATTTACATGAATTTAGCATTTTTAGCATTTTCATAACACAATGGATTAGCATGCTATTTACACTTTAAACAGACATTGATAACTACTATAATGTATAAAACATTGTCACACATGTGCATCTGGAAGACAACCTCGGGACTCATTTAATGGATGTTACACTCTGAACCAAAGGGTGGCACTGTTACCTAATGCATTTTCTCTTTCCCCCTCTGCATAAAGGATGATTGACAGCTTTTCCATCTCTAACATCACTTCTGGTCTCTGAACCTGCCCTTTCCGGCTTGCAGATGATATAACGGGCAGCAACGTCATTTTGGAACTCAACCCAAATAAGGCTCTGGTCTGAATGAGATGACTCATACATAGTTGCAATCTATTATTTTGTTTTAAACCATCACAATATACAGGGATCACTACTGTGCCCCAACTAATCTTGATAATTATATAGAAGTTGTGACCAAGCATGGAATTGTCCTACTGTGGGATCAAACATCTCATAGTTGTAAGCAGAAGGATTTTGATTGGAAATCTTGCTATGAGGCCTGCATAATGGAGCCTGTCCCTCACTATTCTGTCACTGATGGGGGCTTTGTGTCTGTCAGGAGTTTCACCTGCAGTATAGATGGCAGCTCTCTCGGATGTGCCAGTCTGATGTGTTGGTGCAGCTAGGGCATGGTGGGTAACTAGATTTTCAACAGTCATCTGCCCTGCCTATGTGATGAAGTCTTGTCTGCAGTCAGAACACAATGGAGCAGTTGGATACATAGGTTGGTGTATGACATGCCTGCCTGCTGCATGCTAATGACTCTCTTACTTACTTCTGGTGACACCGAAGACATTGTGGAATGTGCAGAAACCTAACTAAGTGTGGCCTTTGCTTTTGCTTAAACTATTAATTTAAGCCTTCTTAAAAGATGACCTGGTCAGGCATTATTCCAACTGGACCTTGTTGGGGAAAAGAACACCTAATGAGCTTTTTGGGTTTTGGCAAGGTGCAATGCCTCACTGCACAAGCTGGATTGCTTTTACAATGAACTAAATCAAATTGTCAACTTTTTTTGAAAGTACACAAGCTGTAACAATAGTTTTTTTGTTTGTCTGTTTTCTTTATTTCCAGAAAATGTTGCATTTGTTTTTCCATCAATATACAGTATAAACAGAATGTCTTTCAAATACATTACTGTTACAGAAATCTGCACAATCAATCAATTATTGTATGTTGCCTTTCATAGGAAATTAAGCATAATGCACTGAGTAAATAGTCAAAAGTAAGGGCACACTTAAATAAATTAATTGTTTTTGGCACTTATTGTAAATGCTTCATCATTTAGTCAACATTAAATCTGCCAAACTGAAATACATTTTATTTAAATAAATAAAGAAAGGAAACAAAAGAATAAAAATGTCTCTCTAAATGCACAATAAATCTTTATTATAAAATGTACACAATATCTCAGCATTTATGATCACACCTTCATATGCGCTAGTGTGAACATTAACTAGTAGAATAATGAACAGTAGGCATGTTAGACATTTCACTTGGATAAGTAGCATTGGGGAGCTAGGAATTCTGAGTGCTAAAAATGCACTCTACATGAAGTGACCAGGGCATTTCAGGCCTCTCAAAAAATGATTTTTTACTCTCACTTAACACAGAGGGAGCCCGTACTCCCTTAAACATCAGATTGTACAAAGAGAAGAAAGAAGTCCATCTCAATTTATTAAAACATCCTCTCTATTCAAGCAGAAGGGGATTAGCTCAGAGGATGAAAAAATAGTAATTTTGTACATTATTCTAAACAACACAATATTTGCAATACACAAGTCAAATAAAAGTACAGAAATCTGTGGAGTGTAATGTGGATATTGATTAAAAGTATACAAAGTTTAAATGAGAGAATTAAAAGATAAATTCCAATGGGTACAGGCAAAAGACCTTAAAAACGCTACTATAATGTGTAATAAGCCACCAATGAAAAGCCACAAAATCAAAAATAATTTTCTAGCTTTTTGGTGTCATTTTATATTAAAATATATGTGTTTATTTCATTTTTGCCCTTGATTTAGGTGCTACTAAGGGCTTGGCATGACTTCATTATTTTTTTTTTGTAAAACAACAAGACAAACATTTGCTCTTTATTGTTCTTGCACATTTTAATAGTAGAGCTAAAATGCACAGATTCTTAATTATTGTTTATTTTCAGGTCTTGGTGTTTGTTTGAGAATTGGAAAACTCCAACCTTTGCCGCCTGCCACTGTCATGGCTTCTAAATGTAAGATTAACGGCAAGCATTCCATTTATATAAATTGCTATACTGACTAAAAGTTTCTACCTTTTTTTAAATTTAATTTTAGTTTCATTATGAATATATTTAGGGGATCATGGTTTTGCTTAGCTTATGTAATGTTCCATTGTCCTCTTTAATCATTTTTGCTTTTGTAATACAGACTTCAAACCATTTGTTACTTCATGCTGATTACAGGCTGTCAAAGTAGTGAAATTCAATATTAAAGAGCCACTCATTTGCCATTGCATTATTTTGTACCTATTAAAGTCAGATCAGTTTTATTCTTCTCATAGGGTCTCATTTTTTTCTGTCTTTTTGATTAATGGCATTTATTAATGTTGCCATTTTGTTTCAGCCTGATGGTGTCTTTTAAGGTGTATCTTAAAACTTCCCCAAAACTCCACTCCTACATCCCACGCAATAGCAAGACACATCACAATATCAACACACATGTGATGATTTAAAACAAACCTGTGTTCCCTCAGTGTGCAGTAGACGTTGTATTCATGTGTGTTACTGTCATCATTTGTTATGGGTTTGTGCACTGACAGCTTTGATAGCACTGATACATAATTATAAATTTTGTTATTATTATATAACCAAAGTCTGCAGTGGGTTGGCACCCTGCCCGGGATTGGTTCCTGCCTTGTGCCCTGTGTTGGCTGGGATTGGCTCCAGCAGACCCCCGTGACCCTGTGTTCGGATTCAGCGGGTTGAAAAATGGATGGATTATATAACCAAAGTATTTATTTTATTTGAAAAGAGAAACAAATGTTTGTGCTAATACTATAGATTATTCTGATTATATGCACTTTGAGAGGTGCCTTGGTCAGATATGACCAAAATATTTATTTTTTTAATTTCAAAAGTGGAAAATAATATTGCTACTACCTCAGATTCTGTTCAGTTATAATTTTTTATTGTTTTTTATGCACTTGTTGACATGGCTGTGTCAGATGTGACCAAATTTAAAATGGAAACAATGACTAAACATTAATTGTTTTTTAATACATTCGTGTTGGTTTAAAATTTGTTTTTACCTGCTGCTTACCGACCACTGAAAATTTCTGGCCCAGCTAAATTTCTTGGTTTGAAAATTTGGCCCAACTGAATTTGTAATTGAATAGCCCTCATCTAAAAGATCTCTCCAAATTATCCCTAAAGTGCAAAAACTCATAAACTTGCACAAATCATTGAAATTTCTAATTTTAAAAATTAAATGTCTTGATCATTTGAATATACAGGAAAAAGTGATGTCGCATTTGAACATACTTAAAAAATAAGTTTGTTGTTTTTCAATTTAAACTTACTTCTTCCCAAACACAGTATATATGAATTTGCCACACGAATTTTCTCCTCAAGTTAAGTGTTTTCTATAAATGTAAAAAAATATCTTGCCATCACTGCTACTTTACAATAGAGGCTAATGGGGTATTGGCCATCACCAGAAAATAAATGCTTGAAAATTTACTGATTATGTCCAAGACAGATGTTGCATATTAATCTGCATCTTGGGCCTCATATATAAACAGTGCGTATGCACAAAAATGTTGTGTACGCCCATTTCCACGCTCACTTTAAGTTGTGCAAAAACTAAACTTGGCATAAAGCCACGCACATTTTCATGGCAGCCTCACACCAGGCTTACGCAACGGTTTTGCAAACTGGCAGCACCCAGCGTCAGAGCAGTGCTACCTGCTACTGTTGTCTTTCTGTTTTTTCCATATGTGGGCTGTATCAAATATACTGAAATAAACTGGCCAAACTATTCCAAATACCATAGCTGCCTTAGCGTTGTTACTCTTGGTGCACCACTGTATTTTAACTTGCATATTGTATTTGTATGTGGTATCATAGCTGCACAGGTTGTGTCAAGAGCACAGAGGATACAGCTTCCAGCCCCGGAGGATGACTATAGCACATGCTTCCTCACAAAACTCACCAGAATCTGAATGGAGGTTAATTTATATATCAAAGTGTAATCTAGGGCTGATAAAAAATTGGATTGGCTGAATATTTCACGGCTACTATGACAAGAAGTCTGCAGGAGTTGCAATTTTGATTTATAAAGCAATACTGCTTGTAACTATTAATATAACCTCTGCACAACATTATAGAGACTGGGAAAATGAGTTAATCTAAATTAATCTGGGCAAACATACATGAACCGTGTAGGTAGGATGTAGGATGTATAACAATTCATAGGGAAAGGTCACTTGTTAGTCTCTAATATGAACTTTTATAAATTCAGATTGGCAAGAGATTTTAAGTATATATTAAATCCTACATTGACAGTGGGAGATGAACTATGGCAGGTTTCACATTTTAGCAAAGACCTTAATTTTGGTGACTTATGCAGATTTCTTTACCTGTATCTGAGACATTCTTTATTAAAAAAAAAATCAGTTTATTACATTGATTCATAAATTGACTGATGTTGATAACAAGCTGCTCCCTGTCAGTCAGTTTTGGCCATTATGATGACTTTGCTATTTCTAGCCATGCTCTTTTTCTTCTGGAATTTTTAACAGGACCATTCCAGCTTGAAAATGGGTATTTACTAATACCTAATGAAAAATGTATTAATTTCATTTCAACACTAACTGATTTTTGGTTGAGACTAATGTCTCTGCCACACTTTGTTAAACATTTAAATTATAGCCAATGACATAAATAATTTCTGTTTCATGCAAAAATAAATTACAAGCTATAAAAGCAGGCAATGAATAGTGATGAGAAAACCCTTCTGAATTCACTTCTCCTTGACTTTGGGGAAAATGCATAAATGATTGGGAGTTTCAGTGAACCTGCCAAAATCCAATGAAGTCATTGGGAAAGGAGAAACTGAACAATTTTGAGCATGTTATAATGGCCTTTTAAGTGTCCCTGAGGGTTTGGGAAGTCTCTGCTAACTACAATGGACTGATTATTGTGGCCATAAATGTGACTTGAGCTGTGAGTCAGCAGTGCTAACCACTGTGCCTCCCTTAAAAAATTAGTCCACAGTACCCCTTTATAAGTTATTTATCAGTCTCTGAATCCCCCTAGCTCCTATCAATATAACTAACACCCACAGAGCATGTGATGCAAGGGACCAGCAGTATATTCTCAGGGGACTGTCCCTGTCACTTCATGATCTTCACTATATAGCAAAGAGCAAAACATGGTTACTCCAGCAGTGAAGACACAACATATAATGAATCTTTGCAGAACAACAAATTATCCATAATAATAAAAGGCAAAGCCCTCACTGACTGACTGACTGACTCACTCACTCACTGACTGACTGACTCACTCATCACTAATTCTCCAAATTCCCGTGTAGGTGGAAGGCTGAAATTTGGCAGGCTCATTCCTTACAGCTTACTTACAAAAGTTAGGCAGGTTTCATTTCAAAATTATACGCGTAATGGTCATAACTGGAACCTCTTTTTTGTCCATATACTGTAATGGAAGGCAGCAAGATGGCCGTAGGAGACTGAGTTGCGTGTCGCGTCATCACGCCTCCCACGTAATCACGTGAACTGACTGTGAACTCAGTACATAGAAAAGAAGGAGGAGCCCCAAAGAGCGCTGAAGAAAACACTCATTACACAATTGACAAGGCAGCGAAACAATAAGAAGCGAGTGAGTGACGCATACAAGCATCTTCATAAGACACGAGGTATAAAAAAGCACGGTGTAAACCGTAAGTCTAAATTAACTTTATAGAAACGCTCCCGCTGCCGTTTGCAATACCATATTCGTGAGATACAAGTTTAATGAGAAGACACGAGGTATAAAAAAGCACGGTTTAAACCTAACCTTAAATTAACTTTATAGAAACGCTCCCGCTGCCGTTTGCAATGCCATATTCGCGAGATACAAGTTTAATGAGAAGACACGAGGTATAAACGAGACTTTGCATCACTTTGTAACAGAGTTAAAATTGCTGTAGCGAGAAACTTTTAACTGCCGGGTCTTAGCTAACATTAAGTAAACCCGTGGACATCGCAATATCACACAAGAGAGCGGCTCACGTGAAGTGACTGAACGCAGCAGGAGTGATCACTTCCATGAATCAAACCTGTTCAAAAAACACATTACACAATTGATAAAGTAGGAAAAGAATATGAAACAAAGCACGGTATAAACCGTAACTTCAAATTAAGTTTATAGAAACGCTGCCGTTTGCAATACCATATTCGCCCCTGCGAAGCGCGGTGATTTTGCTATATATATTAAACTATTTCAACCATTGTGTGATCTGCTTCTCACAACTGAAAGAGGGCACCGTGGCAGAAGTTAGCCGACTTGCTCACCAACCACAAGCGTTACCTGGTAGGTAACCACCCATACAATCAGATTGTGAATCAGACTACGAATGCCTGCAATGTAATTACCCCGATCTACATGCTGTCAAATGAACGAACCACACGCCGTAGCACAACGTTAGGGGCTTCGCCTCTACGTCCGAGGATCGATTCCAGTAAGGGAGTGCAGTGACTGTGTACTCCTAATGAGCCCACAATTACGGCGAAACACGTGTCGCATACTATGCATCTTCAAAGCACGGTGTAAAC
>NC_041401.2:107887777-107970277 GCF_900747795.2 Erpetoichthys calabaricus
CAAAATGTTCATTCTTAGTAGGTGAGAAGCTTTGCAAATAATCTTCTACTTTTAAATTTTTTATTTTAATGAAACTAAAATGTTTGTGACACATTGAAATGCCAAGGCATTTTAATAAAATTCTAGAGTAAGTTTGTTACAGTGTCTTATTAAGGTTTAATGGTTGTCACGAGAGGGATGCTAAGATGAAACAATGAAATGAAGTTGCAGTGGGGTTTTGTTTAAAAAAAAACAAAAAAAAGCATGCAATATGTTGTAAACTTGAGGTCATGTGTAACACATCTCATCTAATCTGCCAGAAACCAAAACGCCATCCACACATTCACATTTAGTAGCAGTGATGACAGTGGAAACTCTTGCAGCAGCAGCCTGCACCAAATTTTCTGTTTGTGGGAAACACTGTAATGCTTAAGCATTCAGTGGCATCCAAATGATTCACATTTGCTATTAAGATGCCTATTGTATGCCAAGAGATAAGAAAACCTTCTCCACATCATTATGTATCCACTACCAGGATGTTAGGATTGACACAAGGCAGGATAAGTCCATGGATTCATGTTTTATTGCTAAATTCTGACATTAACATTTGCATGTTACAGCAGGAACTGAGATTTATTAGACCAGACAATAGTCTTCCACTCTCCATTCGTTCAGTTGTAGTGAACTCTATAGCCTCATCTTTTTGTTCCCAGTTGAGAGAAGGGAAACCAGGCTCTTACTTCTAATGCCATTGCCTGTCCACTTCATGGTCTAAGACGTTTTGCACACCGCTGTTTGGAAGAGTTGTCATTTTAGTAATCATGACCTTTCTCTTAGCTTTCTCAAATCTGAACGTTCCCATTAAAAGGTGTTATCACCCACAGAGTTACTGCTCACTGGATGTTTTTTTGTTTGTTTTTTGCACCATTCTCAGTAAACTCTAGAGACTTTTGCTTGTGAAATCCCTGTAGGGATGCTGTTTATGAGTGACTTGGACCACCACAAATAGCACCAATAATCATACCATAGGGGAAGTCTCTTCAGATCTTGCATATTCTAATAAACAACACCTAAATTTCTTGACCTTTTTAACAGTTTTATGCATTGAGTTGCAGTTGCTTGAATGGCTGTTAAGAATGTAAACTTGTTTTTCATGTCAGTTTCTAACCCACTTAATCCAGACCAAGGTCGCAGGGTGTTTTATTGTGTAGGGTCCTGTTGTAACCCTATTTTCCCCTTTAAATTCTTTATTGTGTAGATCTTAATAAAAACGTCAAAAATCCCATATATTTAACACTCTGTGGTCAGGTACTTTAGCACTTCCTCCACCATTCCATTCTACATCTGTAACCTCATGCAATTCGACAGAATATAGAAACAGTCACAAGTTAATACTTATTGATAAAAATGCCTTAAAGATAGGGTGAGAAGCTCAGTCATCCAGGAGGGGCTCAGAGTAGAGCCGCTGCTCCTCCGCATCGAGAGGAGTCAGATGAGGTGGCTCGGGCATCTGATCAGGATGCCTCCTGGACGCCTCCCTGGTGAGGTGTTCCGGGCACGTCCAACTGGGAGGAGGCCCCGGGGAAGACCCAGGACATGCTGAAGAGACTGCGTCTCTCGACTGGCCTGGGAACGCCTTGGGATTCCCCCGGAAGAGCTAGAAGAAGTGGCTGGAGAGAGGGAAGTCTGGGCATCTCTGCTCAAGCTGCTGCCCCCGCGACCCGACCTCGGATAAGCGGAAGAGAATGGATGGATGGATGGATGATAAAAATGCCCAAAAGAAAGCCAAATAATAATGAATATTGGCAAACTTTACCCTTACAGCCTAAGTAGCAGTGTATCTGGTGTCCATAGATGGCTCTTGGCTTATCTTCAGTGTAGCTTGCTTTGCTACCACATAGCCATTGAATGGAGTATTGAAACAATATGGCTGCTGAGATAGCTTCATGTCTTCATGATAATGTTCTCTTCATGGCCAGATGGAGAGAGAGAGAGAGAGAGGGAGGTACAGACAAGACTTTTTACCATTCTTACTACAAAACACAAACCAATAGGATGTTGTAGTACAGAATGGACTCCAATTCAAACCCAATCTTAAAATTAGAACAACAGAAGTCATTTTTCAGTCCATTCTGGACCAGTGGTTGCAAGGGGAAAGGGTTTGGGATGGTTAGGTAAACATCAAAGCACCACTGGTCTCATCAATGAAGTAAAACATGCCTCCCGAAACACTATCTAATGTTACATTTATTTTGTCTAGCTTAGAAATAAAGACATGCAAAATATTTATCAACTTATATGGTAGAAATAACACTACCACACAGGAGGTGCTGAAGCCAGTCCCAGCAAGCATTGGGCAAACAGCTGGAACAAACCCAGTGTTCTACTTGTAAATGAATGAATTACTTTAACAAAATGCAAAGTGAGTACATGGAGGAGAAAAGTCAAAAATATTGTAGTGACTACCCTGTAATACGTTTGGAAGGAGGACACAGCAGGACAAAGAAGCTATTGCAAGAACAGTTTACTATTAAGAGTGTAAAAAATATATATGAATGTAAAACAATAAAGAAGGAAATTGAACAGTAGCTATTTACCAATTACCTATAAATGTGTCATTGTTGTGGCCATGAGAGATGCCCTAAAACACTCAGGTTCCCTACACAGAATCCTCATCTCTTCCCACACTCGCACCTCATCCTTATATACCACACCTTCTTGTTGTTCCTTGAACCACCCAGAAACCCCTGCCTCCCTTTCCGGCTGCTCCATTCAGGGTAGCACCCCTGTTCTTCTTTCCAACATCAATCATTTTCCTGATGGCAGTCCTCCATGCTGCTCTCTGCCCCCCCCCTCTAAGCTCAACAATCTCTCTGCCGCAAGTCTGCGACTTGACTGGGATGATACAAAATTCACATAATGCTGTTGTCAAAGGAAAAAATACTTTTGAGCATTTAAAATCCTCTAATGTTTAAAAAATTAAGTTCATGCAGTCCCGAACAAGCATTAAAAAAGACTAAACTACCAAAAGTAAAATCAAACTTCTAAAGATAAAAACTATACTAGGTTTTCTCTAAAAAAACAATTTTCCTTAAAATGAAGAGCAAGGAAAAATGCTGCCACCCCTAGTCAGCATGGGTGCTTCAGTTTCTGACATCTCTGAGCTGCTAATGCTTCCTCAAAATCATTATAGAATTTTAAGCAGACATATTTCTAGCTACTTTTATTAAACCATTTTAGGATATTTATGCAAGGATCTATTTAAGCTCCAGTTTACCACCAAAACGCTGTATGTTGATTGTCATGTTAGACAGTATTTTGCTTTTCTCTTTTTTCCAACAGATGTCCTTGTAGTCAGTAAGTAGTCACAGGGAATTCATAAATCAAGGACAGATATTAAAAAATATTCTAACTTTGTGCAACTTTTTAAGTGTAAAAATATCAACCAGTTCAGTCCAGTAACATATCTGTAGCCCACATGGAGTGAAGAGAGGTGTCTGTGCAGAGTACTGCAATCTGCTGTTTATAGTGGCAATACTGCTTTTTAAGCAGTGACCAGTGAATTGTTATTTAACAACACAATCTGGTGTTTTCTGTGAAGTTATAAATAGACAATTGTGTAGCAAGTGATGAGTACCTGCTACTATAAAAAAAACAGGCAATCTGTGCTGCCATTACCAGCTGCTGACATCCTGTTATTTTATAATTATTAACTCATTGCTGAATGAGCCCAAGGGTGGCACAGATTTTTCCCTTTACATCTGTGGACAATTCTATAAATAAACAATTTGCTGTCATTCTGCATTGTGCACATATTTTTGCTTATATGAAGTCCAATCCTGTACTTACTTTACACTTCAACATTATAACATGTTTAACCAAAATACTGTCTGCCACAAGAGATCCAGTTAGATGAGCACATATCAGAAACATTTTAGTGTAACTTTTGATGCAATAAGGGAAATAAATACACTGAAGAGATTATAAAAGGTGGAGCACTCAAAGGTGAACCCCATATACCGGAATCAAACTGAACAAAAAAAAAAGAAGAATAATAAATGCAGCAGCATATTGTGTACACTTGAATCTTCTGTCGACTGACTCCAAGGTTGCAGTGGAGCCTGTTTTCAGGCATGGAGAGCAGTACAGGCAGGTTCAGGAAGCTGGAGGCCAGAAGTGATGTCACTGGTGTTGTGTCTGTCAATCAGTCATTCTTCAGAGGTAGGAAGAGAAAAGGCATTAGACACTAGAATTACCAGAGCCTACGAAAAAACTTGTAGATCTGGCAAACCTTAAATCGCTTCTTAAATCCATTCGCACCTCTCCTCCAGCATCTTTTGTCATCTAAATGTGCTGATAAACACAAGCTGCAAGCAGCCGGCTATTCCATCCCCCCAACGACTTAGAACGTGCACGAACTTCTCCCAGCTCATGCCTTATGATTATCTGGGAGTGAAGTGGAGTTTAATAGAGTACAGAATAATCCCCTCCTTTAACCGCCACCTTATCGTGGTGGAGGGGTTTGCATGTCCCAATGATCCTGGGAGCTCTGTTGTCCGGGGCTTTATGTCCCTGGTAGGGCCACCCAAGGCAAACTGGTCCTAGGTGAGGGATGAGACAAAGAGCGGTTAAACAAACCTTCTATGATGAATGAAAACTTTGGATGGCGTTTTCCCTTGCCTGGACGTGGGTCACCGGGGCCCCCCTCTGGAGCCAGGCCTGGAGGTGGGGCTCGATGGTGAGCGCCTGGTGGCCAGGCCTGCACGCATGGGGCTCTGCCGGGCACAGCTCGAAGAGGCAACGTGGGTCTCCCTTCCCATGGGCTCACCACCTATGGGAGGGGCCAAGGAGGTCTGGTGCAGTGTGAGTTGGGTGGTGGCCGAAGGCAGGGACCTTGGCGGTCTGATCCTCAGCTACAGAAGCTGTCTCTTGGGACATGGAATGTCACCTCTCTGAAGGGGAAGGAGCCTGAGCTAGTGTGCGAGGTTGAGAGGTTCCGGCTAGATATAGTCGGACTCACCTCGACGCACAGCTTGGACTCTGGAACCAATCTCCTTGAGAGGGGCTGGACTCTCTACCACTCTGGAGTTGCCCCCGGTGAGAGGTGCCGAGCGGGTGTGGGTATACTTATTGCCCCCCGACTTAGAGCCTGTTCATTGGGGTTTACCCCGGTGGATGAGAGGGTAGCCTCCCTCCGCCTTCGGTTGGGGGGACAGGTCCTAACTGTTGTTTGTGCGTATGCACCGAACAGCAGTTTGGAATACTCACCCTTTTTGGAGTCCCTGGAGGGGGTGCTAGAGGGCATGCCTTCTGGGGACTCCCTCGTTCTGCTGGGAGACTTCAATGCTCACATGGGCAATGACAGTGAGACCTGGAAGGGTGTGATTGGGAGGAATGCCCCCCCCCCAATCTGAACCCGAGCGGTGTTTTGTTATTGTACTTCTGTGCTCGTCACGGATTGTCCATAACGAACACCATGTTCAAGCATAGGGGTGTTCAAATGTGCACCTGGCACCAGGATACCGTAGGCCTCAGTTCGATGATCTACTTTATGGTCGTGTCGTCGGACTTGCGGCCACATGTCTTGGACACTTGGGAGAAGAGAGGGGCGGAGCTGTCAACTGATCACTACCTGGTGGTGAGTTGGCTTCGATGGTGGGGGAGGATGCCGGTCAGGCCTGGTAGGCCCAAACGTGTTGTGAGGGTCTGCTGGGAACATCTGGCAGAGCCCCCTGTCAGAAGTAGCTTCAACTCCCACCTCCGGCATAACTTCGACCACATCCCGAGGGAGGTGGGGGACATTGAGTCTGAAAGGGCCATGTTCCGTGCCTCTATTGTTGAGGCAGCTGACCGGAGCTGTGGCCGTAAGGTGGTCGGTGCCTGTCATGGCGGCAATCCCCGAACCCGTTGGTGGACACCGGCGGTGAGGGATGCCGTCAAGCTGAAGAAGGAGTCCTACAGGACCCTTTTGTCCTGTGGGACTCTGGAGGCAGCTGATAGGTACCGACAAGCCAAGCGGAATGTGGCTTTGGTGGTTGCTGAGGCAAAAACTCGGGCATGGGAGGAGTTTGGGGAGGCCATGGAGAATGACTTTCGGACGGCTTCAAGGAGATTCTGGTCCACCATCCGGCGTCTCAGGAAGAGGAAGCAGTGCAGTGTCAACACTGTATATGGTGGGGATGGTGCGCTGCTGACCTCGACTCGGGACGTTGTGGGTCCGTGGGGGGAGTACTTCGATGACCTCCTCAATTCCACTAACATGCTTTCCAATGAGGAAGCAGAGCCTGGGGACTCAGAGGTGGGCTCCCCCATCTCTGGGACTGAGGTCACCGAGGTGGTGAAAAACCTCCTTGGTGGCAGGGCCCCGGGTGTGGATGAGATACGCCCGGAGTTCCTCAAGGCTCTGGATGTTGTAGGACTGTCTTGGTTGACACGCCTCTGCAACATTGCATGGACATCAGGGACAGTGCCTCTGGATTGGCAGACCGGGCTGGTGGTCCCCCTATTTAAGAAAGGGGACCGGAGGTTGTGTTCCAACTACAGAGGGATCACACTCCTCAGCCTCCCTTGAAAAGTCTATTCGGGGGTTCTGGAGAGGAGGGTCCGTCGGATAGTCGAGCCTCGGATTCAGGAGGAACAGTGTGGTTTTTAGTCCTGGTCGCGGAACAGTGGACCAGCTCTACACCCTTAGCAGAGTCCTGGAAGGTGCATGGGAGTTCGCCCAACCAGTCTACATGTGTTTTGTGGACTTGGAAAAGGCATTCGACCGTGTCCCTTGAGGAATCCTGTGGGGGGTACTCCGAGAGTATGGGGTACCGGACCCCCTGATAAGGGCTGTTCGGTCCCTGTACGATCGGTGCCAGTGCCTGGTCCACATTGCCGGCACTAAGTTGAACCCGTTTCCAGTGAGATTTGGACTCTGCCAGGGCTGCTCTTTGTCACCGATTTACCAGTCAATCTATGTTCCTACCCTCACCTATGGTCATGAGCTATGGGTAGTGACCGAAAGAACGAGATCGTGAATACAAGCGGCTGAAATGAGTTTCCTCCGCAGGGTGTCTGGGCTTTCTCTTAAAGATAGGGTGAGAAGCTATTTAGCACTCTGTGGTCAGGTACTTTAGCACTTCTTCCACCATTCCATTCTACATCTGTAACCTCAGGCAATTCGACAGAATAAAGAAACAGTCACAAGTTAATACTTATTGATAAAAATGCCTTAAAAATTGAGTAAGAAGCTCAGTCATCTGGGAGGGGCTCAGAGTAGAGCCGCTGCTCCTCTGCATCGAGAGAAGTCAGATGAGGTGGCTCAGGCATCTGATCAGGATGCCTCCTGGACGCCTCCCTGGTGAGGTGTTCCGGGCACGTCTAACTGGGAGGAGGCCCAGGGGAAGACCCAGGACACGCTGGAGGGACTATGCCTCTCGGCTGGCCTGGGAACGCCTTGGGATTCCCAACAGAAGAGCTAGAAAAAGTGGCCAGGGATAGGGAATTCTGGGCATCTCTGCTCAAGCTGCTGCCCCCGGGGCCCGAGCTCGGATAAGCGGAAGAGGATGGATGGATGGATGGATGGATGGATGAAGTGGAGTTTTAGAGTGGAAATAATAGATCGTTATTTGGAACACACGCATTTCATGTGTGTTCTGTTTCTACAGTAATCTGTGTAAACACATTGTTAAAACAGAAATTTTTTCATATTGTAGTAATAAATGTTACAAAATGTAGGCATAAACTATAAAATGTGACAGTGCCAACCCATGGCTCAGAGTTGAATTACTACTTGACAAGCCCAGAAGTTGTCCCCTAAGAGAACATGTGTGACAGGAAGTTAAATTCAAATTCCTTATGATATTGTCATTCTTTTTTGTGATGACTGCGAACTTTTATTTAATCCTATAACATAAACTATTGATAAAAATTTATTTCTCTTAGAAACAGGAAACTGCCTTCATGTAAGATAGTGAAACTTGTAAAAGTCAGGAGATCTCTATTGGCAAAGGGCTAATAACTAGAAGTTGTGTTTTAAATATATAGCATCAGAGAATATTACTTGGATCTTTGTCATAAAAAATAAATTGCAATGTTTATCCAAATATTAATTATTTTATGTACAGATAAATCATTTTCTTGATTTATATTTGCATCAACTCCAAGGGAACTGATTTACTGTTAAAATGGGGGAAAATATTTATTATTAGATTAATTTCTGTTCCTCAAGGCATTTATGCTTGGAATTGGTTGCTTGGTAAGTGCAGAAAAGGAAGATGTGAAAGTTGGAAAGAAGTGGGAAAAAAGTGGAAGTGTAGTGCGAAGAGGAGGTGTGATAGCATGGAGATTTTTTTTCTGAGTTGAGGGGAACGTAAAAGAAAAATAAAAGTAAAAAGTGATTAGGAAAAAAAAGACAGACATGGGACTGATTTGAAGACAAACTGGGTTCGGGAACCTGGATGAAGTGGCATTTGGCATGCTCCACTAGAGTCAAGAAAGAAGAGAAGAGCCTCTTAAACAGACTGGAATATTCAAGTCTGGGCAATGGGCTTTATGGAGTTTAAAGCATTACAAAGAATAGTGCATCTTTATTTTCTTGGTCTAGATGCAGCTCGTTGGCAACAATAAGGTTGTAAGTAAAGGATTTTCTTTTTTTGTCATCATTTCATCTGAGCTCCAATGTGTACCAACACCAGGTAGCTACCACAAACTTTAAAGACTCCAGTTTACTATTTTAATATGACCAGTAATGGCCTTGACTTGAGACATTCATAGTTTCATACTCTTTCTCTGTACATTTACAATTCATTTGCTCAGAGGCTGATGTGCTTGCTGCTTCCTGAACAGCTCTTCTTTTCTCAACCTTAGTGGCCCACTTCTTCTCTTCTTTCATTGGCATCTTTTTACTGTCAAAACTGATTAAGTCAGTGTTTGTGTTGCAGTTACTTAGTACGTTTTCTTTAATTTTTCACTTAAGCTGGCGATTAAGTCTTTAATCTGCCTCAAGAATGATTTAAGATATGAAGAGGTAGAGGAAGTGACGGCGAAAGTGGTAGGGATGAAAACAGTGCCTGTACGCACGTGCTGCACAGCTACCCTGCTGGCCGCTGCTAAGATTTGATTCTACAATAAAATAAAATAAAAATAAAAAGAGGAATAGCCTTGGAGGTCAATCATCACCATGAAAGCGGATAGTAGACGACACCAAATGTGCACCAAATTTCAGGTCAATAGGTTAAACGGTTTGCGAGCTACAGGTGAGTTAGAATCCTGGACAGACAAACGGACAGTCATGGTAGCGTATTATACAGTATAAGAAGATAAATGTATGTGTATATATATATATATATATATATATATATATATATATATATATATATATTTGCAGTTGGAGATCCACAAAGGGAGAAAAAACGAATCACGTATCATAAAATAGTTTTATTCCTGAGCTTTCAACCCCTATCAGGGGTCTTCATCAGAGGATAATGCTTAGACTTACAAGAATCAAAGGCAATATATAGCAACACATTCAGGGGGGGGTGGGGTGGGTGGAGGTGACTAAGTCCGTATGATCAAAAGGGGGGGGGGGTTTATCGTTAAATTAAAGTGCATATGTCCTTCTTAAGTTGGCATATGCTGGGTTTATGTCCAAGTGTCTGTTGATGGCATTTTCATCTGATAGCCAAGACTCGGCCAACTCTCTGGCGCTTTTTGTACTGGCCTTAAATTTTACTTTCACGTTGTCCCAGTTGAATGTGTGTCCTGTCGATTTAGTATGTGCATATATCAAAGATAGTGCGTCCTTTCTTCTGACAGCGTTGCGATGTTCCTGTACACGTGTTGAAATTCTTTTTGACGTTTGTCCTATGTATACAGCTGAGCAAGAATTGCATGGAATCCTATAAACTGCGTTTCGTGTTTCGGCTGTCGATTTCTTGTTTTTAGCATTAAACAGGACCATGCGCAGATTGTTGGTGGGTTTATGTGCTATTTTGATGCCCCACTTGGTTAGGGTGCGTGCCGTGCCTTCTGACACATTATGGTGGTATGGGAGTGAATGCCCTGCAATCCAGTTCACAATGGAAAAAGAAAATAATCGACACATCAATTTCCTGGACATTTACATCAAAAGAAATAGTGACGCCACCCTGACCACAAGTGTTTACCGCAAACAATGCCACGCAGACAAGATTCTACACTTCGCCAGCAATCACCCGGTATCTCATAAACGGAGCTGCGTGAAAACCCTATTTAAACGAGTCCACACGCATTGTAATACCAAGGAAACAAAAATTAATGAGAGACGCTATCTGTTTCAACTTTTCACCTCGAACGGATACTCAAAATCATTTATTAATCGGAGTCTACACAGCAGGCGCCAAAGGAATCAGCATACAAGCGACGTACATCAGAACCCCCACCCCACCTGGCATTCACTCCCATACCACCATAATGTGTCAGAAGGCACGGCACGCACCCTGACCAAGTGGGGCATCAAAATAGCACATAAACCCACCAACAATCTGCGCATGGTCCTGTTTAATGCTAAAAACAAGAAATCGACAGCCGAAACACGAAACGCAGTTTATAGGATTCCATGCAATTCTTGCTCAGCTGTATACATAGGACAAACGTCAAAAAGAATTTCAACACGTGTACAGGAACATCGCAACGCTGTCAGAAGAAAGGACACACTATCTTTGATATATGCACATACTAAATCGACAGGACACACATTCAACTGGGACAACGTGAAAGTAAAATTTAAGGCCAGTACAAAAAGCGCCAGAGAGTTGGCCGAGTCTTGGCTATCAGATGAAAATGCCATCAACAGACACTTGGACATAAACCCAGCATATGCCAACTTAAGAAGGACATATGCACTTTAATTTAACGATAAACCCCCCCCCCCTTTTGATCATACGGACTTAGTCTACTCCACCCACCCCACCCCCCCCCCCCCGAATGTGTTGCTATATATTGCCTTTGATTCTTGTAAGTCTAAGCATTATCCACTGATGAAGACCCCTGATAGGGGTTGAAAGCTCAGGAATAAAACTATTTTATGATACGTGATTCGTTTTTTCTCCCTTTGTGGATCTCCAACTGCAAATATGCAAACCGTATCACAGACCTTCTCTTCCATATATATATATATATATACATTGCTGTTTTTGTTTGGATTTAAGAATGGAATGCCTACTGAATAATGAAGGACAAGTTTGTATTTTTTGTTTGTTTATTGATGAAGTTTTTTTACATGAAAATGTGGATGTGCTGAAGTTTTGGGTTCATTTAATTTTTTATATTCATGAGAAGGTGGGTGTTTTTTGTATTTTGAATGGTTAAATATTTTGTAATGCAGGGTATTTTTTTTGGCAGAAACCAGTCTTTAGGATATCTACTTGTAGATATCACTGTCCCCCTTCCCATGCAATAGGAGTGAAATTAGCAAGTTCTCTTTGCATAAGGGCAACAGTGAGAGGGCTACAAATGGGTTTAGCATTCAGCTGTTTTGTTCTTTTGAGATCACAGAAGTGTTCCACTCCAAGAGCTGGATATAAATCTATGGGCAATGTATTGAGAAATGTTTGCCTTCATGCAGCAAGGATCAAGAAATGATGTACATCCTTTTTAGAATTAATGTTATATTTTTCTTCTATTTCTGATGTGATTTTTTTGTTGTCATAATTTTAAAAAATTAAGCAGATTTGGATATATAATCATTCTAAGAATGGTAAACAGTGTTTTATTTTACTTAAGTTATAAACTATCTGTCAAAACCTCATTAATGTCACATAAAATAAACAAGACAGGACCCTGTTAAGCTGTGTGATGTTTCAACATAGATGACAGACTACTGTGTATTGGGCTTTTTGTTCGCGCAGAGTCACATTTTGAATTAGACAGAGGAAGGGTGTTGTTATTGATTTAAGTTAACTTGATGTGAAACACAAAATAAGGAAGAATTCTTGTTTTTTTAATTTCTAATACATTGCAATTTGGTTAATAAATCAGTAAAATTAAAATAAAACTAAAAAGGAATCGTTACTAATCCAATAATTTAACATATGACATACTGACAATTTGATTAACTATAAATTGATTTCTTACATTGAATTTTGTTCTTATTGTCCATTTTCTGAGCTTCCAATTTTAGAATTGTGCATGACACATGTGGTAAGACTGGACAAGATAGCACTAATCAATCCCTGGGACACATCACCGACATATACTCACTCATATCTGGCTAATCTGTTGCTGTTAAATAACCGTACTTGTATATCTTTGAGATACAGGATTAAAACCTGAGTAAAGCACATGAACACAATGAGAGAAAGTACAAACAGCACACTGACCCATTGCTCTGCAGTGCTAACCACAATACAATCATGCTGCTCCATTTTCTATTTTATTTGGATGCATGCACCACACATAAAAGTCAAAGCCGATGAATACAAGCAAATTACTATGTTTTCAGACATTTTAGAATTAATTACTCCATTTGTTTAGAAACAAAAGTTTTGCTTCCTGTTTGCTCACTTATACCAATGCATTGTGTTTCACATTTACAATTTAACTGTTTTGTTTAATATCACAGGATTCTGTGCAAACCCTGAATACAGTAGGTAAAAATAATATTAGGAAAATAATGAATATGAATAAGATACTAGCCTATCAGACATTAAGACCATAGCAGCAGTATGTAACAGAAACAAGTTCTGATTTCAGCAGTCTAACCCTGGGCACCTTTTCTCACGTGTTTCTGTTTGGGATGTTAGAGTGAACAGGGGTGCTGAAGAAACATACACCACCTAGAATGTACAGTCTCCACATGGACAGCATCCAGGATGACATTAGAACTTGGGTATAAAAATAATAAATATTAAGCTAACATAAAAAGTTATTAGTGCTAGTGTAAATTTAAATGTGATTCACACCACAGGGTTTTACATGTTTTTTTAGCAATTTCTTCCGTTTCCTTTCTTCTTTCTTCAGTTAAAGTTTTAGCAACAACATTATTTTTTTATTTTAATGTATAGGTCATGAGGGGGAAATTCATTTCATTTTTTGCCTTTGGCTATGGCAAACTAGGACTCACCTTTGTAGCCCCTACTGTCTGTGTATCTTTAACATGGCAAAGCATCACAGGCAATATATTTCTGTTCCTTCCACTTGTGGACCACACACTGCCACCTAATGAGCTGGATGTGCTAAATACCATGAGGCAAAGCAACTGTTTAGAGTATAACGAGCCAGAACACATAACGAGAAGACTGAATATTTGTCAAGATTAAAGCCGGAGTTGAAATAACTAGAAAAAATAATTAAAAGTGATAACCAGAGCCTAAACACCAAGGTATTAAAACCGACAAAATGAACATGCTGGTAGGTAAAGTAGGCATCGCAGTTTGCTTCAGAGGATGCCAGACAGTGTGTCGGCTTTACATGATTAGATCGCGAAGGTAAAAAAACAAAAAAGCCAGATGCCTAGTTTTTGCTGTTTCTGCTGCAGTTGTTGGCACTGCTGCATCAACTGATGTGTGGGTAAGAGAAAGCAGCCAGCAATGATGGGTCTGTGACTTTTGTCGCAGCCGTAGCTCTCCTCCAGTGATGTTTTGCTGTGCTTCCAGTGCTGGGTGTAGAAAGAAAGACACAGGACTTCTGATCTGACTGTTCCCATTCATGTCGCGTTGCCAGAAGTCAGATACGTATCCGATCTAAGCCCACATATGAAAGTGACTCAAATCTAATTTGAAAAGATCGGATTTCTGTGTACACACAACCCTGAAAACATCAGATTTCTGTCACATTAAGACAAAAAATTGGATTTGAGTCACTTCAGTCTGGTACTGTGAACTTAGCCTAGTGGTATAATGTACAACAGACTGACCGTAAGTTATGGTGCCTGAAAAGGTTCTTCCTCTCCAGACTGGAATCAAAATCTTTAAGATACTTGTGTCACTTAGTATTCCTGTTATATAATAAATCAGTTCCTTTCCAAGTTCTTAGTTATTTATATAATTTTAATGAATTACTGAGTTTTAACTAATATGAATAGCTAGATTGGGAACTTATCCCCGTTGCTTTTCTCCTTTGATATGGTAATATCCATCCATCCATCCATCCTCCCTCTTCTGCTTATCCGAGGTCGGGTCGCTTGGGCAGCAGCTTGAGCAGAGATGCCCAGACTTCCCTCTCCCTGGCCACTTCTTCTAGCTCTTCCGGGAGAATCCCAAGGCGTTCCCAGGCCAGCCGAGAGACATAGTCCCTCCAGCGTGTCCTGGGTCTTCCCCGGGGCCTCCTCCCGGTTAGACGTGCCCGGAACACCTCATCAGGGAGGCGTCCAGGAGGCATCCTGATCAGATGCCCGAGCCACCTCATCTGACTCCTCTCGATGCAGAGAGCAGCGGCTCTACTCTGAGCCCCTCCCAGATGACTGAGCTTCTCACCCTATCTTTAAGGGAAAGCCCAAACACCCTGCGGAGGAAACTCATTTCAGCCGCTTATATTCGCGATCTTGTTCTTTCGGTCACTACCCATAGCTCATGACCATAGGTGAGGGTAGGAACATAGATCGACTGGTAAATTGAGAGCTTCGCCTTGCGGCTCAGCTCCTTTTTCACCACAACAGACCGATGCAGAGCCCACATTACTGCGGATGCCGCACCGATCCGCCTGTCGATCTCACGCTCCATTCTTCCCTCACTCGTGAACAAGACCCCGAGATACTTGAACTCCTCCACTTGGGGCAGGATCTCGCTACCAACCCTGAGATATCAACCCTGTGGTAATATTGATATTTATTTTATGCTAGTATTGTTTATTTTGTATTAATAGTTATTTTCCTTTTTGTAATTACTCAGTACTCTCAATAGGGCATACTTTCGAAAATGTTATCTTTAAGAAAATGGAACAGTTAGCTACAGATGATTCACCAATAAAACACATCAATCAATTTTATTTTGGAATCTGCTGTGTATGAAAGCTACTGAGCCACCACAAGCCTACTTAAACTACAATTTTAACTACATGACATTGTAAAGTACTGTTAAAAAGCATGCCTTTAATGGACTACTAATGTGTGTAATTCCATGCTATTATTGCTGTTATTTTTGAAAAAAAAAAAAAAATGTGTTAACTCATTCTTGAATTAAGTAATTAAAAAATGTGAAAAACTGCTTCTTTCTCGTCATTTAATTTAGTAGCTAAACTTACCTGAATTTTAGGCTATGCATACATTTTCTAACTTGTTATTAATTAAATGTGTCCCAGCTGCACTGCCATCCAAAACTCAAACCCGACTCAAATTCTTGCTAAATCCTTTATTAATTAAGCAAAACACTTTAACACTAAGTTAAGAGCCTTGTTAAATATTGCTTTTGTGTGTGCACTGTACCAATACACTGATTATTCAAATCTACCTTGCAACAGGCATACACAACCTAAGCAGATCTGCCTCTCTGTTTATTTCTACTAAAATACAATTACAGCATTATGCTATAATAAATATGGTAAGCATATCGAATGGTAATATTACAGATATGATTTCCCATCAAAACAAAGTTAAACCATCTAGTTTGCTAAATATAGAATGTCTTATTAGCTGCTGCCCAAAACTATATTCTACTTATTCACGTGAATGTCTCATTTTTTATTAAAATGGGAAAGACAGCTGTCTAAACCAGAATTGAGAGAAGCTATTTTTCCTTCTGGTGTTCAAACTCTCACCCAGGATACCTCTTTATATATCCAGAGAAGCATTATGAGGTGTTGACAACGTTCCAGTTAGGAATAAGCCTTAATAAGACATCAAGAGCATAATGCCACTGTGAATTAAAATCAGCCAAGGGGGATCCATATCACAACAGATTCTGTGAGTGACTGAAATATGCAAAGTGGTTTTACTCGTGGATATGATTTTATGGAATACAAGGATACAATTCCATGTTTGTATATTTCAAATAAGCTTAAATTGTTAAAGATTAAGGGAATTTATTGCATTTAGTTTCTTTTATGCCCCCAAAGTAATTTACATTAACGAACATATTTTTTTGAAAAACACAGCAAAACACAGAAAATTTAAGTGAATTCCTCAGGGACACCATGAGCGAGAGGAAGGACAGGAACCAACATTGTGCACCATCACAACACTGCAGTTTGTAGCCCAGCTTCTGCCTAAAATACATATATCAGTTGTCACAGAAAATAGCCTGTACGTCCAATGCTAATAAAATCCAGTAAGAAGATATATTACCATAAGTTAGGCCTATTGTACATTTCTTTTATATTTTAAACTGATTTTTTTATTCCAACGGTGAAACCATAGAAAATGTGTGGCAGACTAAACCAACTGTCTAGAATGAAACAAATTGCATATGTATGTGTATTCCTACCATTGATGGCATTTTTAGGTGAGATAAATGAGAATGTAGAGCCAGTGTCTGAAGACCCAAAATTGAAAAATCCAATTGAAAACATTTAATGAGATTTGCGTTTGAGAGATTCTATGATCCTCACTACCAGAAATTGTTCAGCAGCTAGATCCAGAGTGACTGGTACCCTGTGAAGAATGGTGGAAGTGCAGGGTTAGTTAGGGCAGGAAATTCCATCTTCATCCAAACAATGTAATCTCTGCAAATAAAGCTTATTCCTTGGCAAAAGCTGCAACCTTTATAATACATTGCATGAAACAATCATTAAATGAACATTTTAAAATAAATACTTGTAATTAAAATACTGTCAGTGCTATTGAGGGGAGATAACAATATTGTTGGATTAATAGTTTTATGTTTAACTAATACAAAAACTTAAATAGTGAGGCCAGGCACAGGAATAACAGCTCCATTACTCTTGAAAATATGGGGCATCAACTGGGTCATCCTGTTTATTGTCTGCAGACTGAACAAAACAAAAACAAAAGAAAGCATTTTTCAGCATAATTCCTGTTATGTGAGTGATTCAAGGCAATAAAAGAAAGGTTGTTGGGCTGGATAGCCAAGGTTGGATTGCTAGTGGAGCTCTGTCCGGTGAGGGTTTGAGCCAGTAATGAGGCCTCCTTCTGGGACTTCTAGGTTTTTATTGCTGCTGAACCAGAAGGGGCAGGGAGTGTTAGTGACAGTGCCCCTTCTCATCCTGGTGGGTTTTTACATACCTCGACTGAGCCTGTGAAGAAGTCCTCTGACGCGTATGCATGACTGATCCTGTGAAGAGGTCCTCCAACGCGCATGCGTGACAATTAGAATATATAGAAATAAAAAATTTGTTACTCTCTTGATGACACCTTCTTTTTACTAATATTTTTGCAGCACTTTTAGAGTCCTGTGGTATTCTGATTATAGCTGTTGATTCTCAGTGGATGCTGATGTAATGCCAATTATGACCACTAAGCATGTCAGGCTATACTGTAGATTTCTGGTATTGTCTAATCAAGGCCATTGTTTAAGAGATTGTTCTTTATATCACATAACTCGCTGCTGGCTTTGAATTTAAATTTCTGAGTGAAATAACTTGGACTAAAAAACACCATAAGCAATGCATGTTAAAATCCACAGGAAATTACAATATTTATCAAATACTGTGTAGTGTTTACAATAATAATGGATAACTTGCCCTGAAGCTTCGGACTAATGAGAATCAGATTATATGGTGACCTGCAATGTGTCATTTCATCACTTCGCTAATGTACAATGCATGAGGGTTCTTAATAAATGTTTTTTATTTATTGCCCATTAATTTCTTTGCATGTATCATGCACAAGGGTTCTGGTCATGGTAGTTACCCACTGAACCAGGGGTTGGTACTGTTTGCTAATACCTTTTCTCTTCCTCCCTCTATACGACAGAAGGCTGACAGTCATTCCACCTCTAATTTCACTTCTGTTGTCTGCCCTCCTGGACCCGCTGCTTTCTGCCTGAAAGCCATATGACCAACATTTTGGCCATCTTTGAGTTAGTTTTGATTTGTTTTGTTTTGTTTTCACCCTTGGATGCAAAGGTGCGTACACCTGACGAGTCCCAATAAGGCCGAAACACGTGTTGTGTACTCTTTGTATTATTTTGTAGATACTGTATCATATATCTATGAACTGCTTTTCGTAACTCAGAAGTTGTGGCGGATGTTTGCTGACTTGCTGACCATCCACAAGCGTTACATGGTTGGTAACCACCTAAACAATCAGATTGCAATTCAAAAACTAAGAATGTAATATATCTTATATATAAACATTGTAATAAAGACACAAAGTCACCAAAAGATTTGGGGTTTCTGGTCCCGTATACTGTACAGACTTTGTAAAAACAAATAATACGGTCAGTGATATGACTTCCTTTCATTACAACAGACAGCTATGCATATGGTGAAGGGACCATTTATGGGGTGGGACCGGAAACTGATGAATGGAATGCTAGGAAGGAACCGAGGTGTTGTATGGGAGCCATGACATCATCAGGAGGGGACCAGAGGAAGGGATGAAATGCAGAAGTGGTAGCGCGTGGTTTAGGGAATCCGGGCAAAGTTATGGCAGCGTTGTTTCTGTCTTTCTGTGGATATAAAAGAAAGAAAGGTTAGTACGCCGCCTGTGTACCTGGCACGATATGTTACGGTCTTTAAGGTCTTTATGTGGTTCCCTATGCGCGCTTGCGTGACAACGTCTATGCGTGGAAGTGTGTGTGTCTGTCTGGCCTGGAAGTGAGAGGTGGAGTCAGGGTAAGGGCTCCACCTCCGAGGAAACAGAAAACTAAACATCTACACATGGAAGTGTGTGTGTCTGTTTGTGTGGCCCGGAAGTGCAAGGCTACTGCAGCATGAAGCTGAGAGAGGTGGCAAGGCGGCCTCAAGTTAACGAGTCGGAAGAAGAAATCGACTCTGTTGCCAAAGTAAAACCGCCAAGAAAATAGAGAAATTCTTAAGCAAGCGAGACGAGCACATTGGCAAAACGGTATCCCCTTTACTTTTCCTTCCGCCGCTATTACACAAGCGATGCAAGCACGTCACCACAACAAAACTTAGGAGAAAGACACCCAGAGTATTTCCTTTCAGTTACGTGACATCTCTACATTTCAATTTCTTTTCTGATGATTTCAATAGTTTCTTGGACCCCTGGCTTTTTACAGCATGGGCTTACACAGCTAGTAAATAAATATATATAGTAACGACTAATAGATGCTTGAAATGTGGTGCTCCAAAGAGTCAGAGTTTATTGGAAAACAATAACTGAACAGAACAACAAAAAACCTTCCCCAGCCCACTTTTTAGGATCTCTAGGCCCACCTCTAAAACAACAAAAATGTCACTATGTTGTCTCTACCCCTTTTCATACACTGCTCATTTTAATTACTTTCTCTGTTCACTCTCGCAGCTTCCTTTCTCTATCTGCCCATCCATATACACATGCACACACACCTCCTTCCTTCCTGTCTCCTCCCCTCCTGCTCACACACCTTCTGTCTCTCTATGTGGTCACACGCAAACCAGAGCATCTCCTAAACACAGTAAATAGAAAACATTCTAAACATTAATTACATGATGTCACACTGCCCAAAGTCCAGAGGGACACAAAATCCAAGAAATGTCTTGGAAGCCTTCTTCTGTATCTGGGCCATGAAGGGGTGTGTTCCAGAGTTCCAGACCCGCCATTATTATGCTCCACTGAACTGGTGATTTCAATTGAAATAGGGATGGGAGTCAATGGCAGGGCATCTCCGGCATTCACTCTCTTTGCAGTCATAAGCAACCCAAAGCCTCTCCAAAACATTCTAAAAAATCTAAAAATTAATTATAAGATGTCATAATATATATAAACCTTGCTACTTTAAATAAGCATAAATGAAGTGTATTAGTGGTGTCACAGGCATATGGCATGCATATAGTATTAACTAACATCAAAGAATTAAAATTGTATCTGTGGGTTAAAAATGAGCAATACCAACAGATGCACTTCTTATATTCTAAATTGGTAGCACAATTTTTTTACTTCAAATATTTTTATTTTGCTTTCTGGAATGACTTCTTAAAGTTATTTGATTGACTATAATAAATTAAACAGAGGAAAATGTTTTCTCAACAGTACTAAATGAGTCATATGTGTGACATTATTAAAGAAATCATTAACTTCATTCAGCACAGTTCATTTGACAGCAGAAACTTTGCAAACTGCTGCCAGCACCTGTCTTAAATGTGAATTCTGCTGTGGGTACAACTTGTCCACTTTGGTAAGAAGAATTTATTTTCAGAATAGCTTGCATAGGAACATAAGAAATTTGAAAATTATAAAAGAGTAGATCATTCAGCACATCAAGATCATTTAGTTAGATAATATTAACATTTTTTCAACATGTTACCAAAATAGTATTTAAATATTGTCAACATGTGCACTTCAGTTATAATTCAAATATAGTTTGTTCCAGATTTACATGGAGCTTTTTGTGAAGAAGTGCCTCCTAGATTCCATCTTTAATTCAGTTCTCCTTAATGTCTACTGGAGTTCTAAAGCATGTAATTTGCTATTTAAATGACAGAATTCTGCTAGATTAGCATTAACAATGTCATTAAGAAAATTATATAATAAAAGCTAAACTGATTAAAAGCAATGATCAATTAAAATTATGCTTGCTTTGGGGGCTGCACAGTGGCAAAGTGGACAGTGCTGCTGCCTCAGGGAACTTTTCCTATGCACCTTCTCCTGCATGTCTCTGGTCAGGGCTGTTTCCTGTCTTGTTCCTGATGCTGCCAGGATAGTCTCCAGATCCTTGAAACCCTGAATCAAATTAAGTTGGTTTGATACTATTGTGTTATGATTTCTCTAGAGTGTCTTTAGAGAGTGCAAGATGGAGGCTATTTATGTGGCAAATAAGAAATTAAAGCAAATAATTTAACATCCATGAAGCATATCATATTATTTGCTCCATTTATTAAGATTAGGTGGGTCTGAGAATGTTATGTATTTATAGCCCTTGGAAGCAGTAAATAAGTAAGATTGGTCTGACTGTTTTTTATTTAGATAATGAAAGTGTGGAATGAAGCACAGCTGAAATCAATAACTGTTAAATGAGGCTCTCATGGCAGCTTCCCTCTAAATGGAAGAGTGGTTTGGGTGGTGAGAAATGTGCTGTTTTGAAGGTGACTACTTCTTTGCATTTGTGTGGTTTAAAAACACTGCACATAGGAGCAGATACATGTATGCAAGTTAACTTTCTGAATGGCTTTTGTTTTAGGAATAGCTAATGCTTCTCTGCAATCTTTCAAGGTAAGCATTTCAGTATGGTCACATTTAATGCCAAAGGCAGTGTCTACTTATATGGAGAAAGTCTGGGAGCACTGGATTTGTTAATGTTAGTTTTATTTATTTATTTTTTTAATGCATTGACTTGTTTTAATCAAAGAAGGGGAATTATGTGTGTCTCTCCTTATTTTTCTAGTAAAGGGCAATCCTGGGATGATAGCCAGTTGGGGTTTTAGAGATTTTTGTCATAGACCATGTTAATGCAATGGGCTCCAGGGACTGAAGACCAGGGAAAAAGTAATATTATTACTGTAATGTAACTTTTTCAAATATAGCAATAAAAGTATAAGTGTCAGTAAAAGAGCTTCTGGTTGATCAAAAAAAGTTTTTTTTTCTGTTTCCAATAGTCCTCTACCTTGTGAATATTGTGCTATGCACTGTTAGTTAGTGAACCATAGCCTATCTGAGCATTAATGTAGGCCTTACAGTGTTGACATAGAAGTTTGAAAGTGGGTCACATAAGAGCAAGCTAACAAGAACAAGATGAATTGTTGAAAAAAACTGAAAAGTTAATAAGCTTTGTCACAAGTAAATCTGACAGCAAGTTTGCCAGCATGTTAACCTTGTCAGTGTCCAGCGAGTCTGATTCTTTCCACACCATAACCATACAGCAGCAGGGATCAGAAACAAAACCACCTGCCAACAATGATAATGCCGTTTTACCTGAAATAAATTAGGAAGTCAACAAATTAACATTTGAGAACAAAATGTCTACAATTGTTTAATGCTGGAGACCTATGATGGATAACCTATGTTCATACTGGGTGAACAAGGGTATTAAAGTGTCAATGATGCACCAAAATAAAGATGGACTTTTTATAGCATCAGAAAGAGTGTACAAAACTCAACAAATTTGCTTAAGTAAAATTTTGAAAATGGGAAGAAGGTTGCTAGAAAGTGGCTCATTTATTTCCTATCCAATAGAAATGTTTATTCCTTTTAATGGAAATTATTTGGGGAGGGAATGCAACCTTGTGCTGTACTGTATTTTTGGATTACACTTGTCAGGTAAAGGAGCATGAAACAAGTCAAGCATACTGACAAGGCTTGCTTGTATACAGCTGCATAGAAGAAGAAACTTATTGGTGAGAAGTGTTGAGACAAGTTGTTCTAGCCATACAGTTTTTGAAATATCATTGCCTTGTATTCTAAGAAGACAAGTGTTTAGTTCTCCAACTGGGAGTTTTAGAATTGCTCAGCAAGATTAATCCTTTTCTCACAGTGCATATTAAGATATAGATAAGGGAACTAGGGAAAAAGCATATTGCTATTTACCACTCTCAATATTTAGGAATTTATCATTCAAATGGGTCAAAGGGTCCAAGCTACATTCTATAGCTATAGAAAGCTACGTATTTTTCTGTTGTCATCGACTCCATTTCTGATGTAAGACATCTTGACCAGCTGATGTTTCTAGCAAGGTTTTTGAGAGTTTTCTTATATTCTTGGCAATATTTTGTCATACAGGTGAGTTCTGTTTTAGCCTATCATACATGTTCTGTGGAGCATGAACATCAATACCATGAATTGTTACAATATCACATCTACTATAATGGGCACATACCAAGGACAGAGGACCAATATTCAAGAGTTAAAGCTCTTGCTGACTATATAACCTGTGCAGCCCCCTCACTCAACCTAGTGCTGCTGCTGCACTGATGTTAATATGCTTTTAAAATTAGTTTTTTTTTTCTTTTTTGATTATTCACAGGCTTGAACACGAACGTAAATATACTGATAGTCTGCATATGTACAAGTCATAAAGGTCCTTCAAATAAGAAAACCAAGACTACTCACAATATATTAATAGATAAATCATTGGATAACTTCCATAATACTGTTATTCATTTTGAATCTCATTCTCTAGCCAATAAACAGTTTAATTTAGAATCGACATTCTTGTAAGTCTTCTGAAACACAATACTAAAAGGATTTCTGTTTATGAATATGGCCCCCCACAAAGTACATTTGGACAAGGTGTCAAAAGTTGAGCTGATTCATTGATCTAAAGACTTTGTTTCTGATGTGCACCACTGGTACACTGTATAGTATAAATTGAAAGCCAGGAAAATGTAAGTTTCACCAGCGCACATACTGTATCTATAAACTGGGTTAACAAAGAAAAATTCTGGATCAATTCAAAAGGCCATATTATTACAGGAGTTGGAGAAGTTTCACATGGAAGTATCCTGTGTTTTAATAGATTGATTGGTCATCGCATTGCAGCAGAGATACATGGCCTTTTTCGAGCTCTGTGACCACATTGGTTTCCTCACCCATAGAGGATCCTTCTATACTGATGAGATATGTGAAACAAGTCTCTTTTTGCAATATATGAGTAACATACTCTGATCTATAAAATAATTTTCCAGATAAACTGATTTCATTTGTAACTTTTCTTGCAAACACAATCAACCTCCCATCTCCAATTACACCTTTTACGTTAGTTGAGAGAAAAAGAACTTTCCCCAATACTGATTTTGTATTTTGAATATGTCTGACATTACTTGGGAACAGTTAATTTCTAAATCTGTGAAAATTAAAAATAAATTTAGAACATCAATAGAGGAGAAATGTTTTAATGATATGACAATGATGTCAATTAAAAGAGAAAGGATGTACCAGTTGGATTTTACTGCACTTATGCATAAGTTAGTGTTCACAAAATATATGAAAAGAGCCCTCTAAAGTCATAACTGGTGAGGTAAATATTCTTGTTCATTCACCCATTTTTTGTAATATATAATACGCTACTATGACTGTCCATTTGTTTGTCCAGGATTTTAAATCACCTGTAGCTTGCAAACCATTTGACCTATTGTTCTGAAATTTGGTACATATATACTATGTGACGTCTACTATCCGCTTTCAGGGTGATGATTGACCGCCAAGATTATTCCTCTTTTTATTTTTATTTTATTTTATAGTAGAATCAACTCTCTGCATCGTCCAGCAGGGCAACCATGCGGTGCATGTGTATGGGCGCCATTCTCATCCCTACCACCTTCGCCGTCACTTCCTCTACCTCTTCATATCTTAAATCATTCTTGAGGCAGATTGAAGACTTAAGTGCCAGCTTAAGTGAAAAATTAAAAAAACGCAACACAACTACTGACTTAATCAGTTTTAATGTGAAAAGATGCCAACGGAAGAAGAGAAGAAGCGGGCCGCTACAGTGGAGAGAAGAAGAGCTGCTCAGGAAGCAGCAAGCGCATCAACTTCTGAGCAAACGAATGGTAAATGCAACAACAACAACAACAACAACATTTATTTATATAGCACATTTTCATACAAATAATGTAGCTCAAAGTGCTTTACATGATGAAGAAAAGAAAAAAAAGACAAAGTAAGGCCAGGGAGGACAGAAAAAAAAATCTGCAGGGGTTCCAGACCATGAGACCACCCAGCCCCCTCTGGGCATTCTACCTAACATAAATGATCAGTCCTCTTTGTATTTACGGTTCTAATGGAAGGACTTGATGATGATGGTCACGTAGACTTCTGGCTCTTAATCCATCAATGTAGGAACATCATGGTGCTTTGATTAGGTGGTGGTGGCGCAGGTCGCCACCACAGAAAACTGGGAAAAAAAACAGAAGAGAGAGTAGAGGTTAGTACGGATTTTTGAGCCACCATGAATAGTTATGATAATTAATTGAATATACAGAGCATCAGGATTAAACTAAAATAAAGTTATGAGAAAGCCATGTTAAAGTAATGTGTTTTTAGCAGTTTTTTTAAAGTGCTCCACTGTATTAGCCTGGCAAATTCCTATTGGCAGGCTATTCAAGATTTTAGGTGCATAACAGCAGAAGGCCGCCTCGCCACTTCTTTTAAGTTTAGCTCTTAGAATTCTAAGCAGACACTCATTTGAAGATCTATGGTTACGATTTGATATATAAGGTGTCAGGCATTCCGATATATAAGATGGAGCGAGATTATTTAAGGCTTTGTAAACCATAAGCAGTATTTTAAAGTCCATTCTGAATGACACAGGTAACCAGTGTAGTGACATAAAAACTGGAGAAATGTGCTCGGATTTTCTTTTCCTAGTTAGGATTCTAGCAGCTGCATTCTGCACTAGTTGCAAACGATTTACGTCTTTTTTTGGTAGTCTTGAAAGGAGTGCGTTACAGTAATCTAGTCGACTGAAAACAAAAGTGTGAACTAATTTCTCAGCATCTTTCAATGATATAAGAGGTCTAACTTTTGCTATATTTCTTAAGTGAAAAAATGCTGTCCTAGTCATCTGATTAATATGTGATTTAAAATTCAGGTCACAATCAACAGTTACCCCTAAATTCTTTACCTCCATCTTGACTTTTAATCCTAATGCATCAAGTTTATTTCTAATAACTTCATTATATCCATTATTGCCAATCACTAAAATTTCTGTTTTCTCTTTATTTAGCTTGAGAAAATTACTATTCATCCACTTAGAAACACAAGTAAGACATTGTGTTAGTGAAACAACAGAGTCAGGGTCATCAGGTGCTATAGAAAAATACAGCTGCGTGTCATCAGCATAGCTGTGGTAACTCACGTTATGCTCCGAGATAATCTGACCTAACGGAAGCATGTAGATCGAAAAGAGCAGTGGACCCAGGATAGAGCCTTGTGGAACACCATATAGAATATCATGTGTCTTTGAGTTATAATTACCACAACTAACAAAGAATTTTCTACCTGCCAGGTAGGATTCAAACCAATTTAAGACACTGCCAGAGAGGCCAATGTACAGAGAAAGAGTATGAAACTATGAATGTTCAAGTAAAGTGTATTCACTGCACATTATTGTGCAGTGCGCCATTACTGGTTAATGATAAAGGTATCAAATGTTTACTTTTAACTTTTCTACTGTAGGACTATGGCCTAATAGCAATAACTATAGACAGCAAAATGAGCCTAAATGTGATTTCTACAATGTCTGTTGATTTATAATTAACTGATTACATTTTTAACTGTTTTTTTTGCATTTTCCATTTCTGTCTTTTGTATTCTGTAAATTAAACTGATTACTTTACAAATGTACTTTGATAAATAAAAAGCACCACCATCCCTATCTATTCTGAATTGTTATTAGTTTTCATGTTTGACTTACTCCTGCACAATTATTTAGCTGGGATTTTATTTACTCTAGTAAATCAGTACAAAAATACCATTTTTGTCTCCTTTATTATGATAATTTTGTTATCTATTCCAGAACAAAAAATAGTTATTACACTGATAAATATATAAATATAACATATTATATAATATATAAATGTAACATATATACAGAGCCAAGTCCTTCTGCTAGACAGCTGTGGGTCAATATCTGGTATTTTAAATGTGTATCTTGGATAATTTAACAACTATATAAAGGATGTATGGTGAGTGAACACTGCATTGGTTTTGTGTTTTACTTTTGACAACACTAAAATTGGAAGTTCACATTGGAAACGGTGACACATTATTTGACGTAAAAATGCAATCAAAGTTGCAAATCTGATTTTACTTGTTAAACCTCCTTAAACAAAAAAAGCAGGCTTATGAACTTGTGGTCATTTTTTTAATACCTTTAACACAATGTACTTTTATGAAAAAAAAAGTTCTTCCATATCACACAATCTGTACCAATTATATTTTAATGTCAAGCTTCAATAAGAAAAAAGTGTTGCCCATAGACTCCAGCAGAGCTACTGTACTAAACCATTTTTCACATCCTCTTTCTATCACTGATATTATTTAAGATGGAGTAGACTGCCGCCTCCACACTGATACGGTTAACTTCAAGATGGTGCCGTTAGGTTTGGCTGACGTCCAGGTCGCTCCATTAAGGTTGTGTATTTCCCTAATTTTTTGGTTATTTTGCTTTGTTTATGGCAGGGGTACACTTTTGAACATATGGAACCAGTTTACGGCGATCTACCTATTGACCTTTCACGTCCAGGTGACATTCTCACTAAGATCCAACAGCAAAGGCACTACAGGAGCACTACTGGCAAAAGAGCCAGTGTGTGAAACAGACACATGGAGAAACCACAGCATCCTCCTCTGCCTAGCATCCTGCTAGCAAATGTCCAGTCACTAGAGGTGGGTAGTAGCGAGTTACATTTACTCTGTTACATTTACTTGAGTAACTTTTTAAAAAAATTGTATTTCTAAGAGTAGTTTTACTGCACCATACTTTTTACTTTTACTTGAGTACATTTGTGAAGAAGAAACGCTACTCTTACTCTGCTACATTGGGCAACACTTGACTCGTTACTTTTTTCCATTTATACATTAGATACGCTATATTTTTGCCAAAGAGAAGTTGCCAGTGGATCTACTGCATGACTGTTTCACCAATCAGACGTAGCAACAATAATCACATGACTACGTTTCACCAATCAGACATAGCAACAATAATCACATGACTCCATTTCACCACATGACCACACATAAACTTCCTGCGTCTGCAGCCTGTGAGAGACTTTAAGTCATGCGGGGCTCCTGTTCACTGCTAAACGGTCACACTGCAAGAACCTTGAGAGCCAACTCCTGCTGAAGCTTAACCATCACTTCACTGAGTGGAGAACAAGCACGTTTTAACCAAACATGCACATACACAGACAGTCATGGTAAAGTGAGACTTCTTGTATGTGCACAAACTGCCTTGTTCTAATGTTATTTTCTATCAGCTGTGCTATTTGGAGGGCAAGTGTGTGACGATGCCAGTCCCCTACAGACTCTTTTCTTTTCTCCTTTTCTTTGATTCCCCCTTCTTTTTTTTGTGCTGACCCATATATATACACTCCTGTTTCCATGGGCCTTAATCACACATTGCAGAAAGCCAATGAAGCAATTAAGAACGATCACACCTGCGACTCGCTCCAACTACCTCATTAACTCCCCGCGGTCGTGCAGTTGCACCTATGGAGAGTGACACAGCTTTATGGATTTGAAACTGGACTTTTTTTTTTTTTTTTTTTTTTGAAGTTGCGGACCCGTTACACCACAAAGTGAATATGCAGTATTATACTGTCAGTGTACAATATATATCTTGTTACTGTAAGTAGTTTGCACTGTTCAAACATACATGTTACCTACTGTAGGTATTGGCTTCAAAAGCTTTGTTGTTAAAAACTGAGATTTGGAACTTTGTGTTATTTGTGCATCTTTATTTTGTAAAGATGTTATATATTTTTATTCATTTTTTATTTTATTATTTGGAAATAGCAGAATTTGCACATTATTTTATATTTTTGTCTGTCTTATTACAACATTTCTAAAAAATAAATCATTTATTATGTTCAAACAGTTACTCAGTACTTGAGTCGTCTTTTCACCAAATAATTTTTTACTCTTACTTGAGTAATTTTTTGGATGACTACTTTTTACTTCTACTTGAGTAATATTATTTTGAAGTAACGCTACTTTTACTTGAGTACAATTTTTGGCTACTCTACCCACCTCTGCCAGTCACTCAAAAACAAGATGAATGATCTCTGAGCCAGGATTAATTCCAACAGAACATCAGTGACTGCAATGTCCTTTTTTTGACTGAAGCGTGTCTTTCACCTGCAATACCAGACCATATAGTAACCCCATTTGAGTATTTCTTTGTCTTTTGAAAGGACAGAACAGCTGAATCAAGGAAAAGTAAAAGGTGTAGGAGTCTGTTTTATAATAAACAATAAATGGTGCAATCCCAGGAACATCTTGACTCTTTCGCACTCCTGTTTTGCTCATCTGCCACTTTCATTACTTGCCATGTGAGTTTTCTGCTGTTATCATCACCTCTGTCTATATAAACCCTTAGGCTAAAACAGATAAGGCTTTGTCTAAACTCCACGATGTGCTTAGTGAAAATCTAATCAAACACCCAGACCCAGTGTTTATTGTAGAGGAGGACTTTAACAAAGCTAACATCAGATGTGTCATGCCGAACTTTCGCCAGTATGTCACATGTCCAACCAGAGGGAGTAACACACAGGACCATTGTTACACTCAATTTAAAGCTATAAATCACTTTCACAACAAGCTTTTGGTAGGATGGACCATGCTGTCATTTTCCTTCTCTCCATGTATAAACGACACATCATGAAAGAGATTCCAATGACAATCAGAAGCCATGCTATAGGACTTGCTTTATGATGTGGACAGGGATGCATTCCAGTTGAGCTCAAATGAGGCAGCCTGCTACTCTCTAAGGAAGGTTGTAAAGAAGCCAAAGAACTAGTGAACACCAATATCATGTGAGAAGCCAGTGGCAAATTCCTTGACAGTAAGAAATTAAAATTGATTTATAGGTCAGATGAGGTAGCACGTACAACTTTACAGTATACTTAACACATATGAACTAAACTGATAAATCTTCAAAATGTTGGCATAAAACATTTTTATTTTCCTACATAAAAATAACCAAAAACAGCTTTATACTCAATATTTTGTGCATAATATGATAAAGTGAAAAACCAAGATAACAAAAACCAAAAGTATAAAAAAGTGTCACTAAGATAACAATGTTCTGATTTTGTTCTGTATCAACTCTGTTTTGTCTCTGCTCTGCTTTGACTGCTTGTCTATCTGTACGCTTATATACCTTATGTGTTTGAATCTGAGATTTGTGTTACTACTTTTCATATTCAAACATTTCATTAACATTACAAGAATATCACGATGGTGCCATGGTTAGAGTTGCTGCCTCTCCGCTTCAGTGGTCTGGATTTAAATCTTGACTCAGCCAGTGCAGATCCATCCTGTGCTCAACTGGTTTGTACATGTACACTCCAGTTTCAGTTCATTCTAAAGACATTCAGGCTATGCTGACTGGCTGTATAAAACTAAATGTGCATGAATGTACCCTGTGCTAGACTGGCGTCTCTTCAGGAGTAGGTTCCTGTCTTGTACTGGCAGTATAGGTTCAGACTTACTGCACACACATATTTGAATAAGTGGGTTTAGGAAATTATCTTTACTAAAATAAAACTGTAATGGCTAATTTTACTGTAATTGATAGTTAAGTTGATTCTAAAAATACACAGTAACTCGGTTTTCTTTGTGAACAAGCATTAGTTTAATACAGAGACTGTCCACAACCAGGCTGTTATGTGAACAGTGAATTGTTCCTACTACTTTCTTGTGGCAGCAGCATAAGGAAACCATAATACAAGGACACCATTAACTTTCAAAATGCTCAAGGCATAAAAGAATTGATCATTATTTCAAAAAAACTAAACATAAAGAAAAACATAAAAATGAACGAAAATCCCCTTTTTGCAATGAGGCATAGCACAAACAGCAAGCAGAAGAAAATTGATTTCCAAATTATATCATGGGTGTGACACAAGCTCTGTGTAAACCTGAAAGCAAATGGTGGTAAGAATTCATAGGACAGTAATAATATTTTATTGCAAATACATTCTGCTCTAAATTACTATTGGGATGGATGAATGCGTTCCCCAGACAGATTATAAAGACAGTTTAATGCAAACAGCACATAGTCTTCAATAATAAATTGCATAAAAACTCACTTATATTCTTTAAGTCTCAAATAGCTAATGCTTGGTAATTCTGGATGTGTATGGAAGTAGTACGCATTTGATCAATAGAGATAAGAGTACATTTAGAAAGAAAATAAACCAAGTAATGAATTAAAGCAAGATTTGATTTCATTACAACGAAACATGTTATTTAACAGAAAAAATAATATGAAGCACTGAAACAAAATTTTAAACTGTTACTGGTTCCTCATCCTCTCCTTGATAGACAGACAGACAGACAGACAAACAGACACAGATAGATAGATAGATAGATAGATAGATAGATAGATAGATAGATAGATAGATAGATAGATAGATAGATAGATAGATAGAACTTGATTTGACCCCAGGATGAAAGTTGGCTTTTACAGAAGCTCATTAAATAAGTAGATAATTAACCACACTAACTAAAAAGAGAGAAAACGTGTTGTGTGCTTCTGAATTTTCTTCCTGTGGTCAAAACTTTCAGCTATTTGAACATATACATGTGGGGTGGTTGGTACCCCCTAACTTGCATGTGGTTTTGAAGATCCATCTTCTCAGAATTGATGGAGCCAATTATTTTTCTGGCACACCATGAACGTCTTCTGTCTGCTGTGGAAGAATCATCAAATGGAACCAACAGCACATCATCTATAAAAAGGAGAGCTACCTCCCTCAGATAACTGTCTGAATCTTGATACTCTGTCCATAAAAAACTGAAGCAGGACAGTAGACAGCACAACCTAGATGAAGTCTTATTTCGAATGTATACATCTCTGACGTAATATCAAGAGTGCTGGGTCTCTTCCTTCATGACGTTCCAAAACAGACAGCTGGAGTTCGATTTAATTACTATACCATATATTTGATTTATGGATCAAGGCACTTTGATATGTGCACCCTTCTTATTAAAAAGTATTTATAATGATATTTTAGATGTTTCTATCATTCTTCCTATAAGCACTGATATCTTACAGTAGGTTTACAGTCTTTGAAGGTTATATATTATGAGCCTTTGATATGTGCCCTAGCATACAAACAACAAGATTCTAAAACTAGCCTATTTCAGTTCAGGGTCACAGGTACAAGAAAGGAACTAACATTGTGCTGACCACTGCTGAACACACTACAGTATTGTAAAAATCCACAGTCACAGAAATGTACTTTAGAACTGACAGTACTATTAATGTGCACTTTGCTGTCCTCAGTAAAAAAAACCAATAAAAAACAAAACTCCACACAAACACAAACAGAACCCAGACAACATGCTAACCATGTCTCTACCATGCCATCCTGTAACAATGAACATGTTTATGTTTTTCCTAAATATTTAAATTTTATGTGAAGCAATTTGATTGGTCAGTTTGTCTTTAGTGTGATTTGTCAGCTTGACTTTGGTGAGGAAGTCTGAGTGTGAGAAACGCAAGGCGTAAAGACATAGGAGGCACACTGAGAGTCACCATTAAACACAGTAAGTATTTTCATGAATACGAATGACATTTTTGCAATGGGTAATGTGGGTCTGTCTACCATTGGTGGTAGTAAGATTTCTGAAAAAAGCTGAGCAAAGCATCTCAAAATGACAGAGTCTGAGAAGCAGAATTTACAGGAATGCACTCAAGAGAGGGAGCACCAGTAAAAGTTGAGACACACAAGGATACTGAAGGTACATGTAGGGCAGAAGATATCAAATATTTTTATATTTATTCAGTCACCTGCCTTCAAAAAGTAACATAGCTAATATTCTATAATTTTGTAAAATTTCATTTTATATATAACAGTCAAACAATATTATACTAATGTTCCTTAAATGTGCATTCATTATATTGCTGACAAAGAACTTCCTGAACCTTCAGATAAGCTACATTTCATATCCGATAAGCCAGTTTCCACTACCAAGGCCTAGCATGTCTGAATTTGTCCGGTAAATGTTTGCATCCCAGTTGCCATTGCACTTTACAGATATCCTTTACTGTGTAGGTTGGGAGTTAGCATGGCAGCACCCTATGACTTCTGAAAGGGCCAGGTGGGTCACATGGGCACTCAGTAGCTTCAATTTCGGGTCTGAGTTCAGGATGACAATCTCATTGTTTGAGCCCTCAAGGGAGTGGGTTTTGGATTGTTCTTTGCCTGAAACAACAATGAATTCCCACCTGTAACTCGCTGTGTGACCCTTAGCTACTTAACTAATCTACTTGAGCTTAAAAAGGGTCAAAAATCAAAAATATCTTTATAAACAGTTCATGCTAACCTTGAAAAGTCACCTTGGATACAAGCCTCAGCCAAATGTAAAACAATAATAAGTTATATAATAAGCCAAAGGCTACCTCTTCCAGGACCACATTCTCCCAACAACAATTTCTCTGAAGATTTTCAAGCCTCTCTACCATACCAAGGTCACAATCCTAGTGGGAGACTAACTTGAAAATGTGAAAAAATGAAGTCCAGGCTAATACATTCCAAAAGAGTTCAAAGAACTATTGTCTTACTGTATATGCAGTAAAATGTGCAGCGATTTTAGGGTTGAATGCATTGATGATTCATTCACCTGTTATGTTGCAGATAATTTCATTTTCTTAAATAAAATTAAATAACAGCTACTGATTTATGTGGCATTCACATGCTCTGATCATTTAGAACAGTGCTTACAAAAATAGATTTTCAGTCTTTTTCCAACATTGATTGCATTCTTGAATATATTCCTTTATTTTCTTTAAAACATGTCTACTAAGTAATAACATTGATCTTTTTGTTGTAACCCTTACTTACTGATTTATAAACTAACATTTAATACACTTGCATACTTTATGGATGGGAATGAATTTTTAACATTAAGAAGCTTATAAAATAATTCTTCGAATGTTCAGCTCACTAATAAACTGTAATCATAAATAAAAAAAACATGTAGCCCAAGACAGTGGCTAAAGTCTAAAATGGAGACCTAAATAAATTATTGCTTCATTATTTTAAACCAGACAGTAAAAACAAAATAGTACAGAGGATGTATTAAGAGGGCAAAACCACATTCTAATGTATTTCACACTTTCATGGGTTTTATAATCAATCGTTTATTACATGTTTTTAATGAAAAAGGTGCCCAACACCATATAACATCTGCTGCTGTATGTATAAAGTGACTGTTGTGTCATTATGACTGGCAGACATTTATATAAAACAGAACAGTTGGCATTTATTCCTTTTTGTTTTATTGTTTAAATATCACTCTGAAAATGGGGACAGAAATCATAAATATTTGATAATACAGCAGACAGTTTAATGTAATGTAACAAGCACCCACATATTCCTATTTAGTGTCTTGGGGGCCAGTGCGTGTCCTGAAAGTACCAAGCACATGCATGAACCAGTCCAGGATGGGACACATATGCACTGATCAATGCTGAGCCAGGCTAGAATTGCCAATTGACCAAACATGTACATCATGTGGAACGTAAAACCCACAAAAACATCAGGAGAATGTGAAACTGCCACACAGACCACCTGAGGCTCTCTGAAGAATTTTGTATTGATGGTTATAATGATGTGTGATGCTAGGGACTTGAGCCACGTACAAAATGTGTTATGTCATGTTTGACCTTATTTAAAGAACACTCCACCCAAAAATGATATTTTTTTATATGTTTCTTACCCCATGTAGTTTGTGGCGATGGCTGGGAAAAATGTCTATCTCATGTTTTCATGCAGTATTGAGATAAAAAACATTTCTGATAGAACAGGTGTCCATGGTGTTCAACGTTAGACAAAAGCAATCACTACTAAAAGCATTCATGAAAAAAAATCTCACATATTTAGTGTCACACAATCACACATTTGTTTGCTCAAATTTCCCAAATACATGTATTTGTAAATAAATATCATTTACTAAACCACTTCTGAAAATGCTGTGAAGAACGAAAATGGAAAGCACTCAAACATGAATGAACATTTGTAGGCCCACCTTCCTTCATTTAGTTTATATTCATAACCACAAGTAGAGTACCTATGGATTTAGCAACAATCGATGATAGTAAACGGGTGAAATGATCATCTGCTTGTTGAATTGTCTTGGATGTGTACAAGTAAGAGATATTCTATTCCTCATAATGTTTTCCTTTATCTTTTAATTTTTATTTACATTCTTCTTTCATTGCACTTTGTAGTATTGATATCACCTGAAGGGCAAGGTTAGCCAATGAATAAGCTGTTGTTTGGGCTGGACTTATGACACATGGAAGAGGCGGGGCATCAATTTAAGTGTGTTGGGGTGTTGTTCAATTTTCATTTCATTAATTTCACAAAATTAGAGTAAAAATACATGTGTTTGGAACGTTATGAGCATATGACTAGATGACTTGATATTTTGGTTATGCAACACAAGTAAAGCAAAGTTTTTTCATTAGGGGCTTTTGATATTGTTTGCTGTTACCTAGTGTTGATCACCATAAATATTTATCCTATCAGAAACTACTTTTTGCATGAGAAGATGGGGTTAAAATTTTTTCTTGACCATCAATACAAACTACATGAGGTAAGTAATATATAAAAAATATTTTTGGGTGGAGTATTCCTTTAAGAAATTGGTTGCAAGGAATAGTTTTATTTATTTAAAAGAAATAACATGCAAAGGAATAAATACACTCTTGAGCAAAATCTCTTAAGAAAAATATTCATGATTTGACCATACTTGGTTTACAGACCTATTGCATTTTGCTCTATGTTGTGATTTTGTTTGCCAGTTTCAGATATTTAGTGTTTTATCTCTCGATTGTGTTTTTGGTTTTCCCCTGAAATTTTAAAAACAATAATGAGTTGGTAGAACAGACTGAAATGACCACAATACTGCTGAAGCGGACATAGCCATGGTTAACACCTTGCTAAAGCACTCAATTGAAAACTGATTCAATAATGTAGGTTGAACAAGTAGATGTTTATGCTCAAATAATTAGATGTCCAAAAAAAAAAATCCATTTACCAACAGTCGTATACATCAATTTGAGCTGTGACCGAGATTTTCATTATCTACCAGCTAGTTTGTTCCTCCAATTTACTGTAACTCATTTACTGTTCCATCCATCCATCCATCCATCCATTTTCCAACCCACTGAATCCGAACACAGGGTCACGGGGGTCTGCTGGAGCCAATCCCAGCCAACACAGGGCACAATTCATAGTTATTCTATCTAGGGCATACTGTGCCTCTTTTAATTTGATTTATGTTTTTACTGATATTGGTTCTTACTTATTGATATATATTGCCATTTCTTTCATTTGTTATTATTATATATTGCATTTTTCCCCATTTATCTGCACTATCATCAACATATTTTTAACTGTACAGTGATGTATAATTTAAAAAAAATAAATTGACTTCAACAGTTTAAATAGCAGATGAAAACACAATTAGAATGACATACAGGAGTTGTAGGTCAAGCACTGATCCTGAGACGTTTATCTTCTGTTTGTAATAAACTTTAAAATAGGTAGAGGTTCTTGCACCAGAGTCCAGTTGTGTTTTCTCTCCATATGTTCTCCTAAACTGAAGTCTTTGACCTTGTGGTCATGCTGACCAGATGCTCATGTGAGATGTACTGCATACTCACTCTATAGCCACAGGACAGCCTCAGCTAAGCAAGTAGCCATCCATAAGGCACAGCACAAAGCATATATTTTATCATATATTTTACTGATCTATCCAGATACATGATTAGCTTAGCAGTAGCACATTGGAAAATCAAGACTGGAAGGTCAAGAAAACAAAATAAATAGTCTTATTAGGCACCTAACAAGAAAATAACTCTAGGATAGAGTGCTTCTTTACTTTGATAAGGAAAACTTGTGTTGATTTTTTATTATAATATATATCACCTTTAAAACACAAACATACTAAACATGTAGTGTCCATCCATCCATTTTCCAACCCGCTGTATCCGAACACAGGGTCACGGGGGTCTGCTGGAGCCAATCCCAGCCAACACAGGGCACAAGGCAGGAAACAATCCTGGGCAGGGTGCCAACCCACCGCAGACATGTAGTGTAGCAATCCTAAAAAATAACTTGAAATTGTCGCAAGGTGGGACGTTTTTTTCCTCTTTTGGAGACTGGCAGAATCTCAAATAAACATATGTGAACCTTTAAAACTCTGGATACACTTAGCACCTTAAGCATGTTTTAATTATTGCAAATTTCACACGGTTTGCTTTTGAAACTGGTGTTTATCTTCATTAATGTATTTATATTTTTGCTTCAAGCAATATCATTAATTAAAAGTCATTTTATTCCATGAACTTTAGCCAAGATTCAGTTTTAAAAATTGTGATGGGTAAATCATATGAAGTACAGAAAACAGCTCTACATAGTCAATTCTTAAAAATGCTGTAACTCAATTAAATACAGTGCTGTGAAAAATTATTTTCTCTTTCTTCATTTCTTCAATTATTACAGATTTCTCTAAAAATTTATATTAGAAAAAGGGTACCTGTCATTTATTGCATGAACAAAGTTATTGGTGTTTTATGCTTCATTTAATTTTTGATAAACTCCCACCTTTTTCCAGTCCCCTGATTTTTGACTGACACAATCTTTTATCCATCCATCCATCCATCCATTGTCTCCCGCTTATCCGAGGTCGGGTCGCGGGGGCAGCAGCTTGAGCAGAGATGCCCAGACTTCCCTCTCCCCGGCCACTTCTTCTAGCTCTTCCGGGAGAATCCCAAGGCGTTCCCAGGCCAGTCGAGAGACATAGTCCCTCCAGCGTGTCCTGGGTCTTCCCCGGGGCCTCCTCCCGGTTGGACGTGCCCGGAACACCTCACCAGGGAGGCGTCCAGGAGGCATCCTGATCAGATGCCCGAGCCACCTCATCTGACTCCTCTCGATGCGGAGGAGCAGCGGCTCTACTCTGAGCCCCTCCCGGATGACTGAGCTTCTCACCCTATCTTTAAGGGAAAGCCCAGACACCCTGCGGAGGAAACTCATTTCAGCCGCTTGTATTCGCGATCTCGTTCTTTCGGTCACTACCCATAGCTCATGACCATAGGTGAGGGTAGGAACATAGATCGACTGGTAAATTGAGAGCTTCGCCTTGCGGCTCAGCTCCTTTTTCACCACGACAGACCGATGCAATGCCCGCATTACTGCGGATGCCGCACCGATCCGCCTGTCGATCTCACGCTCCATTCTCCCTCACTCGTGAACAAGACCCCGAGATACTTGAACTCCTCCACTTGGGGCAGGATCTCGCTACCAACCCTGAGAGGGCACTCCACCCTTTTCCGGCAGAGGACCATGGTCTCGGATTTGGAGGTGCTGATTCTCATCCCAGCCACTATAAAAAGTTCATTTTGAAAGATTTGATGTTAAATCTGCACAATAAACATACCGATTTATTTTTTGTTGCTTATTTATTATTATTATATGTACCTGCACAATTTACTGAAGTAAAGAGCTCAGTATTTGCTTCATTGTAGCTTAAATATGTAGCACTTATGGAAATATTGCAGAACTGATTATGTTATTATCTGTATATATATTAGTGAAGAAATAAAACAGAGAAACACAAAAATGTCAGTGGACTGAGCAATCGTAAAAGACTGATTCAACGGTCAGAAATTTGAAAAAACACATTTGACAACAAACAATCTCTTCACGGGTCTTTTATAGCATGGTGGCAGAAAATCAGATACTGAGGAGGAAGCGGAAGTGATCTGGCAGGAAGTGACATCAGTAGTATGGCACGGAAGTTTAAGTTATCAGGGAGGAATCGGAAGTGAAGTCATCAGTACGGGGCCAGAAGTGACGTCTTCGGAAAAAGGAACCGGAAGGGATGTCATCATGGGGAGCCGGAAGTGGTGCTATTACATAGGACTGATGTAAGAATGCTTTATTAATCTTCCTTTGGTCTGTTGGGAGAAAAAGCATTAGTACTCTGTTCCAATCACCTATCTCTTGTTCTTTCACGCTCGCTTGGACCCTTTGGCTAACCCCTAAGCGCGCGTGTGTGACAATCAACAAAACCACAATTTCCCCTTTAGTTAAAAAGCTGAAATTTGGCAGGATGGTACATCTAGGTCAGTAGGTATCTGCCAAGAAAGGGCATTTTGATATATTAATATTTAGGGGTAAAAACCCTCCTACAATAAAAAAGTGAAACACCCCAAATTCCTTCAAATGTATTGAAGGTGACATTATAGAAAAAAGATTAGCTGACCTGTGTGTTTTCATTTGTTCATATTTGTCTATAATAATACTGTATTGAGCACGCGCAGTGTTGACAGGAGCCAAAACAGAACAGGTAGTTGCCAGTCCTTGACCTGTTTAAGGTGTGCCAGTGTATACAAATGAAGGTGTCCAACCAATGATTGGTGTAGATGAACAGCACCATTTAGCTATAGAGTGGACTAACGGGTGAAGAAAAGGAGGTGTCTTAAACAAGAAAAAGGCAGCACCAACATGAGCTGTGCACACAGTGGAAGTGGAAGGAGGGAGGAAAGTTCTATAAAGAAACATTTCCCGGTACAATGTCTGTTTTAAGTTTTACATTGGTTTTGATCAATTAAAATGGAATCCCTTTTGATTGATAACAATTCCACATTATATAATATACTTAAAGGTAGATGGAAATTGTTCATTTTATTGGCTATCATTGTGTGAATACAGCACAGATATTTTAGGTTTCAAAATTAAGCATGAAATTGTCCAATTTGTAGTGAGACAGTGGGAGTGATACAAAATTTTCTCATATAACACAAACAGCGACAGATTTAATGATGCTGTAATTTATATGAGTGATAATTGAAAAATCAAAAAAATTCCTGAAGTGAACAGACTTGTGGTGGCTTCATATATACAAAAAAAATCCCAAAATGAATAGTCTTACGGTTGCTAAATACACACAAAACATCCTAAAGTGAACAGAATTGTGGTTGCTACATATACACAAAAAATCTGAAAGTGAACACAGTTGCAATTTTGTAAATACATGCATATGTGAATTTCCCATTGGGATTAATAAAGTATCTATCTATCTATCTATCTATCTATCTATCTATCTATCTATCTATCTATCTATCTATCTATCTATCTATCTATCTATCTATCTAAACATCCAGAAAATCCACAGGGCTGCTGTTACTAAATACAACTCAAAACATTTAGATATTTTTTGAAACAAATCAAAACAGTTGTTTTCCTTGGCTGAAAAATTACAATGATGGGTTTAATTATAATTCACACATTGATTATGAAACTAATAGAGAAATTCTTATAGGGTCAATGAATGTTAAATGCTCATACAGTATTTTTGTGCTTTGAAAGGAACTGATGAACCACCTGAAATGTGTTGCAAAAGTGGAAAAATGAAATTATAACCTTTTCAAGACTTACCAGGGTCTAGTTTGGTATTGATGTTTACACCCAGACATTTTCTCAGTGTAATAAGAAAATATACTAGTGCATTTCAAATGACATTATTTGATGCAAGAAAGATAACTGAAGTCAATTTCATGCTGTTTTTTAAAGTGCAAGGACGGGTGCATGGTCAGTGTCATAAAAAATTTCCAGGCTTTCATATTCACCAGTGAAAAAATTCATTAGTGGAAATTTTCATTTCTCACATCTTACAAATTGGGTCAGTACCGATTAACACAACATAATAGGGAATCTTGTAAATTAATATTTTTACTGTATATGATGTTTTGACAATTGCAAAGAGTTGTGACATGTTGTTTGTCGGACATGCAGGTCAGAATTTCACTCTGTACAATAGATAGATCTTTATTGTCATTGTCACTTTTACAAAGGAACAACGAAATTGAAGGTGCAGTCGACTCAGTGTGAGGAATAAGAGTTAAAAAGACAAAAAGACAAGAAGAGAGAAAATAATAACAAACTGAATAGTAATTAAAGTACTTTACAAAATATACAAATTGCACTGGTTGACTTAAGGTCTATATTGCACATTGGTAGAATGATATGGAGCAGTTTTATTCTGAGTTCAGGGCCATGATTGCTTTTGGATAAAAGCTGTTTTTAAGGCGGTTTGTCCTGGTTTTCATTGCTCTGTATCTCTTGGCCAATGGCAAAAGCTGGAAGAGGCAATGACCGGGATGTGATGAATCCTGTGAAATGTCTATTGCTTTTTTGCGGCATCGGGAGGTGTAGATTTGTTCCAGAGTGGGGATGGTACAACTAATTGTTCTCTCCGCTGTCCTGACGACCCTGTGGAGTGCTTTCCTTTCTGAGGAAGTGCAGCTGCCGTATCACACACACAGTCCGTACGTGAGCACACTCTAGATGGAACAGTGATAAAGAGCAAGGATTAGATTTTTTGGGAGATGGTTCTTTCTGAGAATTCTCAGAAAATACAGTCTCTGCTGCACCTTCTTCAGCAGCTTCTTGGTGTTGGCGCTCCAGGTCAGGTCATCCTCCAGCTCAATACCCAGAAACCTGAACACCGGGACCCTCTCCACACCGGCCCCGCCAATGATGAGTGGCTGGATGTCAGTTTTGTTTTTTCTAAAGTCAATAACAAGCTCCTTCATTTTTTTGGTGTTGAGGAGCAGGTTATTGACTCTGCACCACTCTGACAGCCGCTCCACCTCGTCCCTGTATGCCAGCTCACCCTCCTTGCCCGAGATAAGTCCGACCACCATCGTGTCATCCGCGAACTTTATAATCTTGTTGCTATGGTGAGTGGGGACACAGTCATATGTGTAGAGGGTGTAGAGGAGTGGGCTGAGCACACAACCCTGCGGCGTCCCGGTGTTGAGGCTGAGAGCAGTGGATGTGTGGAGACCCAGCCTGACACTCTGGGAGCGACCAGACAGGAAGTCCAGTATCCAACTGCAGGTGAGTGATGGAAGTCCCAGATCTGCCAGTTTGGACACCAGTTATTGTGGGAGGATAGTGTTAAATGCCGAGCTGAAGTCTACAAAGATCAGTCTGGTGTAACTCCCCTGCTGCTCCAGGTGGGTCAGGGCAGCATGAAGGACTGTAGCCACAGCATCCTCCGTGGATCTCTTTGCTTTATAAGCAAATTGAAATGGGTCCAGGTCTTCTGGCAGGCAGGCAATGATATGACTCTGCACCAGTTTCTCAAAGCACTTCATGATGACAGATGTGAGTGCCACTGGGCGGAAATCATTCAGACTGTTCGTGATGGATTTTTTCGGCAGCGGAACAATGAGGACTTGAGGCAGGATGGGACAGTAGCCTGGGACAGGGACTGGTTGAAAATCCTAGTGAAGATTCCAGCCAGTTGATCTGCACAGTCTTTCAGCACCCATCCAGCCACACCGTCGGGTCCTGCAGCCTTCCTTGGGTTCACCTTCCTCATCACCCGCCTCACCTCACACTCTTCCACTGTGAGTATATTGCTGTTGTGAACAGGCTGCTGTGATGGAGCTGCTGTTGGTGTCGCCTCAAAGCGGGCAAAGAAGATGTTCAGCTCCTCTGCCAGAGAAGCGTCTCCCTCAGCGACCAAGGAGTTGCTGGATTTGTAGCCGGTGATGTGCTGGACACCCTGCCACACCTGTCTAGTGTTGTTGCTCCTCTATCCTCCTTCTGTATGCTGCCTTGGCCTCTCGGATGCCTCTCTTCAGGTTCGCTCTGGCTACACTGTAAAGAGCCCCATCCCCAGACCTGAAAGCAGTATTCCTAGCTTTCAACAGACTCTGGACATCCCTCGTCATCCAGGGCTTCCTGTTAGGATAAATCCTTATGCGTCTGTCCCTGGTGACGTTGTCCGTGCAGAACCTGATGTAATCCAGGACTGCCGTAGTGTGGTTCTCCAAGTCTTGGTGATAGAAAACCTCCCAATTGGTTCTCTGGAAGCAGTCCTGCAACTGTTGGGAGGCCTCCTCGGGCCATATGTTAACAGCCCTGGTCATAGTGGGAGCTTGTTTCCTGAGGGGAGTATATGCAGGGATTAGAAGCAGGGACGTGTGATCAGACTGGCCAAGGTGTGCTAGGGGTTTAGCCCTATAGGCCTGTCTGATGTTTGTGTACTACTTGTCCAGTGTTTTTACTCCCCTGGTTGCACACTTTATGTGTTGATGGAATTTGGGGAGAACTGCTTTCAGATCTGCATGATTAAAGTCCCCAGAAATGATGTGAACAGCCTCAGGATACTTGCTCTGTTTACTGCTGATGGTGTCATGCAAAAGCTCCAGAGCCGAGTTAGCATTAGCATCTGGTGCTATGTATACAGCAATTAGCAGTATAGCATTGAATTCACGGGGGAGGTATATGGGCCTGCATTTAATTGTCATAAACTCCACGTCTGGAGAGCAGTGTCTGGTGACTATGGTGGAATTTGTGCACCAGCTATTGTTCACATAAATGCACAGCCCCCCTCCTTTCTTCTTACCGGAGCGCTCTGTCCTGTCTTGCCGGTGTGCTGTGTAGCCTGCTATCTCGATCGCCGTGTCCGGTATGAGTGGATTAAGCCACGTCTCCATGATCAGCAGGATGCAGCAGTCCCTGATGATCTTTTCTGTTGCAATCCACAGCTGCCACTCGTCCAGTTTGTTTGCCAGAGGCCTCACATTTGAGGAGAAAATGCTTGGAAGTAGTGGTTTGTGTGGCTGCTTCCTTAGCCTCACTAGCACGCCGCCTAGGCACCCCCTCTTTTGTTTACGTTCTTTGTGCTGCCGGTGGCTCCTCGAAGCTGGGATTGTAATCCAGGGAGAGCCCGGTGTTTGTGCAATGTCGTCCGGAATGTTGTGGATGCGGAGAAACTCAGATGTCGAGCAACTCTCGCTCCGTAAGCCGATAGATAAAATATCCTGCCGGCTATACGTGTATTTATCCAGGCAGGGTGGAAAAACCAAAATCTGAGTCGGAGAGCACACAGCCGCAGCGTCTAAGCGTGCCACCATTGTAGTCCACTATTACTATTACTGCTGCTACTACTACTACTACATATAATAAGCATTAGCAGTGTTTTTAAGTAGCTAACATGAAAGATGATTAAAGGATGTTTGCTATTTTTCAAGTCAAAGTTATTTTTTCACAATCATAATATACTACCTGTTTGTGGTCTTTAGGACCACAGTTTTGCTATAACTTGGAGAGGTGTCAGCTAACTCTTAATAATTACCCAGTGCAGAGGATGTGGTCTCACCTTGTGCTTGCTGCCCTACTGGCTTTAGTAAGAAGATACAGGTGATACCATATCTTGAGATAACACACATATTACAAAACAGTGTATTCATGTTGTTTTAAGAAGGTAAAAAAGCAAAATGCAAACCATTGTTATGAGATTCAATCATTTTAAAAGGACTTTTCACTTCACCAGCTATCCCATTCTTCTTCTTTCGCGTGGATTCACCTCAGAAAGCCATCGCCAAACACCCATTGTTAACATTATTGAATGTTGATGCAGCAATGTGAGCTCTGTTCTGTAACTGAAAAATTCACACTTATGATCATTTATATACTTTCACTACATGAAAGGCTATTTCTTTATGTCAGAAAGATTGCCTGCTGTCACTTATAAGACTTATAATGCATGTGTGTGCTTCAGATACAGAGTATATTTGGCAGACACAGTATGTAATCAGGTGACAAGAACTGAACAGATAAGCATCCATTCATCCATCAATCCATCTTCCTAACCTGCAAAGGTCACAGGGCACCTGGAATCTATCCCAGCAAACACCAGGCACAAGGCAGGAACAATCTCTGGACAGGGCAACAGTCCATCACAGCGCACAACACACAAACACACAAGGGACACTTTAGCAACCCTAATCTATCTAACTTGGATGTGCTTGGACTGTAGGAGGAAACCAGAGCATCTGGGGAGAATATACAAACTCCATGTACACACAAATCCCAGTTTCCTTCACTGCAAAAAACCAGTGCTACCACTGCATTACCTTGCCTCCGGTGGTATGGTCACTTGATCCACAGTGAAGAGCAATCGATGGCAAAGATGGCCTTGTGCCACAGGGAAAGTGGCCACATGGGTACCCCAAGGAAACACTAGCTTGATCAGGTGTAGAATAATATGTGCAAAGTCAACGCTGCGCCATGAACATGCTTTGTATCAGAACAAGTGAAAATCAAAGTGCTGAAAAGTGGACCTTGTAACATTGCAAGTTATAGGAAGATTAATCTATTCTTGTATTTTTTTCTGCTATAGTCATTATAAAATTAACAATAATTTGTCCATTTTTCTAATCTACTAAACCAGAGCAGGGTCACAGGGCTTCTGGAGCCTAGCAAGCATTGCAGAGTGAGAAACAGAACTGCAAAATCAGAAGTACGATTATAGGCAGATATAGCCGGGAGCTTTTGGGTTGTCGTAACTTGAGATCAGAAAATGTACTCTTACCTTATGAAAATAAGTTACAAAATAATTATTTCTAATTTCATTTTGTTATTAAAAGGGTGTCCCGTAAATGCAGAAGGCATGTTTTCTAAGATCAAAACCTTTGCAGCTTCAAAGAAGACACATTTGCTTAGTTTTAGAACTTTTTCATTCACCTATGGACTCATGGAACCTTAAGCCCCATTATAAGATGTAAGAACAAACAAATATATAAAATAAATAAAATATATAAAATACACTTCACTTTAGAACCCGATTTTTTGAGCCAAATTAATATATGCCATGGTGGTGTAGAAATAACTTTGAATTGAAAAATAACAAACTTATCCTTTAACTTCTCATGAAAGCAGAAGGAAACAATCAATCCAAAGCATTTTTTTTTCAGTTTTTCCAGAGATTTTTTTTTTTAATTAAACAATCAGTATTTTTAGCAGAATTCAATTTGATCATTTAGAAAACACCTATAACTTTTTATTTGAAAAAAAATTCATAAATCATACTTAACCACCACAATTGGACTCTTTTGAATAATTACAAAGCTCAAAAAATTGTTGTATGTTTGTTATATACAGTTTAAGGGCTATAAAGATTGTAATTCCCCACCGCTCCATGGGTTGAAGCTGTGTCCTAATACTTTTTCGCTTCCTCCCTCTGCAGACCAGGAATTTGATGGCTATAACACCACTGACATCACATCCGGTGTCAGTCCACCTGAACATGTCTTTCCTTTTGGAAGGACATTAAACCAGAAGATCAGCCATATTGAATCAGTTCTTTTATGAACTTGCGTCTGTGAAGATGTCTCTTCAATTGTGGTTCTTTTTTTTTTGTTTTTCAGTCACTAAATTAAATAGGATACCAAATAATTTACCCCAAATCTCTTTTGAAGTGTTATCTTTCTCTTACATTGTATATTAGTTAAATTAACTATATAAAGATGATGGTGGTTTCTGGCATCTAACACACGATACCGCAAGTGTCAATTATTTTTGTTTTGGATGTTGGATCCAATTTAAATAATTAAAATGTATGTGCTAAACAGTAATCTCAGAGTCAAAGACTGTTATCAGCAAACCTTGCTTACAGCTATGAAGAAACTCGGTTTCCATGTTCTTACATCTAAACGTCTCATCCCGACTTGCACTGAATGTCAAAATTGTGTACTTGATTCAGATATCGGGACAGAGAGATGCACTATAAAACAAATTCTTCTTTTTGATTTCCCAGACATGGGGAAGATGTAATAAGTACATACTGTAAGTTTAATATGTCACTGTGCTCTGTACAAAAATATTTTATAAATCCACTCACATGTGCAGCTAACACAAGGCCAGATTTAACACACAGGGGCTCATCATTTAGAACTGCTAGGCAAGCATTAGAAGACAAGAAAGGGACAACTGCAAAATACTATTTCTGTGTGTCTGAGTCAGCATGACATTGGATCTTCTTTTTGTTTGGAATGGCATGATTTACCTAAGTGGGGGCCTGCACATGGAGAAATAGTATAAAGCCTTGGAACATTGCTCGGCATACCTTTGAAGCCAACGGACGGATGGGAGATACCGTCATCCAATCCAGAAAATCCTTCCAACGCAGTCATGGCTTCCTCTTCTGTTATGCCGTGTAAACAGTCATTAAAGAAAGCTGTTATTTCTCCTATGTGATTTTTTACCGCCGTATCACTAAGGTTATCTATATAATTTCAGGTTATGTAACATGCCACAATTACAAAAGAACTTATTCCAACCAGGAAGCTAGCACCCTCTGCTGGATAGAAGAGAGAAGATATGCACCAAGTGCTCAGCCATTTCCACCTGGGAGAGTCAGGCTGATTTGGTACACTACAGTGACACGTCAGTCTTTCTGTAAATTGTCCCAGATGCAATCTATTTGTAGCCCTGTTTATCTCTCGTATCACTTTGGCAGTTAGCTTTAAAACCAGTGTTATTTCTTCCTGACCCCTTTGAATAATATATATTCCTTACTGCTGGAAATGTGGCTTCTTTATAGAATACCTGGTTACTCAACTTAAGTGTTGCATATGAACCTGTACTCCATATGTTACTCATAAAATAAATTATATGTTGTGAATTTAGAGTTTTGAACCATGTGAGATTATTCTTCTTCCTTTACCATTTTGGACTTGCCATTATTATTTCATTGCCAGTTTTATTTATTTTCATAATATCATTTTGTTTTTCACAGACTATTTTATCATTTTAGATATTTTTTTTCATGGTAGCAACAATTTGCCATCTCGTGACTGGAAGAAGTTACATTAGATGATGCCATTGTTTCGACAGTATTTAAGATAGTGACACACCAGTTATGGTGTCCATAAGTATTCAACTACTGAAGGAACTGAAGCAGATTTTTTTTTATTTGGGTTCATGTGTAGAAGTGTTGTCACAAGTTGTGCAAAGTTCATTAAGTAAATGTGAAAGTCAATCTGTTGTCAAATCGTAAAACTCTTAAATGAAAATGAAAAACTCAAAAAAAGAAAAACTGAGCTGTAAACATTTTATATAGAAAACAAATCATAACTCCAAGATTTCTAACACAAAAAGATCTCTCCCATTAAAGTAATTTCAATATAGAGAGTTTGGACTTTTTCGCAAGTTTTTTTTTGGGTTTTGACATTGAAGTTTCTTTTGTATCTTTCATGCTAGTGTTTCTTTTTGACTCCTGTTCTTTGAACTTACAGCACTTACATAAATTGGACCTGTCTATTTTAAGCATGGCAGAGCATTAGGCCTAAGAGAAATGCAGAGTACTGCTTTAAACTTTTAACTGCAACCTGAAAGAAAAGGGTATTCCAAGGTGCAGACTAAATGTTATCTTTCAATAAATGACTGAGTACATACAGAGTGACTAAATGACTGAGCAGAGTACAGACAAGAATTTTATAGTTTATTTATCAATTGAATATTTTAAGGAACTCTTAATAACTTAAACATTTTAATGAGAATAGGATATTCAGCCAAATGCAGAAGCTTTAAAGGTCCCTAAAGTTGGGCTGATCAGTGGTAAGCACTACTATTGTGGGACACAAGGTGGCACTGTCACAGACGGTATCATCTCTTCTTTCTCCCACAGCCCTAGGAAACCTCCCAATGACTGACTCTACCCCTTCCAGATCCAGCCGCTGTAAAGCCGAGGAGCTCCCAGCAGAGGTTTAATTCGGTAAAGAGCAGACTGTAGGACAGAGCTCCTACTCAAATATCAACTGCTCTACATAGCATTGAACCACACCTTGTCCTGCTTTAGTTAATCTGCAGTTGTTTATTTGTAATTATTCACACCATCAAGCGCCTGTTTATATTGGTTCTCTGCAATTACTAAAAGGGGTGAGATGGTTGGTGCCCCAACATTTCTTTTGTGGGAACTGTGTTCACTCGGTTGATGGCAGTTTCCACTACACTGGTAAGATATTTATCCATTGTTCTAAGTATGAATTACAGTTATTAATAGATTATTGATATGAGGACTTCACATTTGTAATTGCTTATATAACTTATTTTTTAGATGTTCACTTGCTCTCCTATGATCTGCAATAGGTCACATTTCACTCCATTTGTTATTTTTGTATTATATTCCCACATGTTGATTCTGCAGCTGGGTTTATCTTAACTCATTTGCTAAAATCCATAGCAAAGTATACAGATTTTTTTTGTATTTGGCTGATTCATTCAAAATATAAGGTACATTAATTTACACTACTGTTTACTGAAATGTGAACTCATTGTCCTTAAAATGAAAATTATCAGGGGAATAAATGAAAAGAGGCGGCACGGTGGCGCAGTGGGTAGCACTGCTGCCTCGCAGTTGGGAGACCTGGGGACCTGGGTTCGCTTCCCGGGTCCTCCCTGCGTGGAGTTTGCATGTTCTCCCCGTGTCTGCGTGGGTTTCCTCCGGGTGCTCCGGTTTCCTCCCACAGTCCAAAGACATGCAGGTTAGGTTGATTGGTGATTCTAAATTGGCCCTAGTGTGTGCTTGGTGTGTGGGTGTGTTTGTGTGTGTCCTGCGGTGGGTTGGCACCCTGCCCAGGATTGGTTCCTGCCTTGTGCCCTGTGTTGGTTGGGATTGGCTCCAGCAGACCCCCGTGACCCTGTGTTTGGATTCAGCGGGTTGGAAAATGGATGGATGGATGGATAAATGAAAAGCTTCAGTTGTTTGCACCCAAACAGGTAACAGAATGGCATATTTGTGTATTCAAGTCACTGGATATTATTTAAGACCAGTTTTTTATCTGTTTTTCTTTAAGCTAAATACTAAAAAAAAAGTTAATCAGAGCAGCACATTGTTCATTTTCGAGATGGTAGGTTAATGCATTCATAGAAAAACAGTGGAAAAAAAGGTTGCCTTGGAATAGTGCCCTGTTGTGTTTGTTTTGGGTATGCGGTGCTTCTTCTTAAACCATTTGCATTTTTTCAAAGCAGTCAGCGTGCAAACTTCAATCTGCTTCTGTGAAGTACAGAATACAGGAGAGACTGAAAATTGCTGAGAGCCTTGTCAAAGGCAAGCAAATCCAAAAGCCTGTCACAGATTAATTAACAAGTATCAATGGCGACTTCTCTCCACTTCCCAGGCACTCTAAAAGCTCACACAGGATGAAGTTTCCAAACCCACAGAATAAGGTCAACATCTGATTGCTTTCTCAGCCATCCTTTACCTATAAAGCTTCAATTAGACATATTGCTCCTTTGAGTTTGGCCTTTCATTTTTTTTTTATTTTATTTTAAATGCAAATGAGGTTTTATGCATTGTGTAGGAAAGTAAAAGGCATTTCATTAAACTCACAAATCCTCTGGACCAAGTAATCACTATGAATAATTTATTATATAAATAATTGATTTAAGACAACCTTCAATGCAATATATCTGTGATAAAATTATAGCTGCACATTAAATTTACTCACAAACCACTGAGAATTATACATTCATATATCAAATTATTAGAACCTTACAAAAATATACAGTTTATTCAGCTTGAAGGTTTATTACTGTAGCATTTGATTGAATTTATTACTTGTTTACTTTGAAAAAAATAAGTTGGCACATTAATAGTAACTAATAGTTTCAAACAAGTACAATAGCTTACAGTTTCACAAGCAATGTAGTACTCTGGAACTGTTTTTCTAAGAAACTTTGGCTATTGTTATTCAATTTTTCCCCAAATTATTAAAGCATGTTTTTTAATACCAGTATATTCTTTTAATGAAAAGAAACTCTCAAAGAAGCCTGTTACAGAGTATACAGTGCAATCAATTAATTTGCTGTATTTCATTTTTGAAACCACTCTCTTCTGAACCTTAATACTTTTCAAAGAATTATAGTTAATATCTTCCATATTTCCTGAATAAAAATAGAGGTTGTAATTTTATCATTATAGATAACCCTGTAAAGCTGTCAGCCTCTAAACTGACACACTGCAGTCCATTAATGGCAGCACAGCAGCAATGCTATTTAGAGATCATCACACTGTGATTTTGTAACTGTACTTATTGGTAACAGTCTTTTATCTTTTCTTATTTTTCCTGTCTTTTCTTTTCACTCGAACCTGTCAATTCTATTGCTATTGTTACACTTTTAAGGCTTTGTAAACCCATCTGATATTTCATAACTTAGAATTTAACCATTATTTGCCTATATTATAGTCAATCTTGTTGAAAGCTTGCTTTTCTTGTTCTTGACATAACATTTCTAAACCCATTTAGTTGAATTTATGTTTGCAAAAGGACTGAAGTCCATCTCTGTAGTATCAGGTGTAAGCCAGTAACTTACTTAGAATCAGAAGCCATTCATTTGTAAAGTCCACTCAGACACACACACACCTACACTCACACAGGATCCATTTCAAAGTCACTAATTAACAAAGAGATACAACCTTAAGATCTGATTCTAATCTTTTTCCCTGAATGGTTTTCAGCACCATAGAACTCTGCTTTGACTCACACATTGTCCATAGATCCAGGGATGCTGAGGGATTTTGCTACTATAGTTGTGGCCAAATGTTTTGAGAATGACACAAGTATTGGTTTTCACAAAGTTTTCTGCTTCAGTGTTTTTAGATCTTTTTGTCACATGTTTCTGTGGTATACTGAAGTATAATTACAAGCATTTCATTAGTTTCAAAGGCTTTTATTGACAATTACATTAAGTTTATGCAAAGAGTCAATATTTGCAGTGTTAGACCTACTTTTTCAAGACCTCAGCAATTCTCCCTGGCAGGTTGTCAGTCAACTTCTCCCAACCATCCAAGAACAGTTTGGTAACAAACAAAGCCTTTTCCATCATGATGGAGCACCGTGCCATAAGGCAAAAGTGATAACTAAGTGGCTCGGCGAACAAAACATTGAAATTTTGGGACCATGGCCAGGAAACTCCCCAGACCTTAATCCCATTGAGAACTTGTGGTCAATCCTCAAGAGACAGGTGGACAAATAAAACCCCACAAATTCTGTGAAACTCCAAGCATTCATTATGCAAGAATGGGCTGCCATCAGTCAGGATTTGGCCCAGAAGTTGATTGACAGCATGCCAGGACGAATTGCAGAGGTCTTGAAAAAGAAGGGCCAACACTGCAAATATTGACTCTTTGCATAAACTTAATGTAATTGTCAATAAAATCCTTTGAAACTTATGAACGGCTTGTAATTATACTTCAGTATACCATATAAACATCTAACAAAAAATAAAAACACTGAAGCAGCAAACGTTGTTAAAACCAATACTTGTGTCATTCTCAAAACTTTTGGCCACAACTGTACAATGATAGACAGCATTCTTTTTTATAATAAAACTTAAATTTTTTTTAACACTCTACCAGAGTTAGGATGTTAGATTGCTAGCTGGATAAGGCTAATTAATACTTTTTTATGCTTATAACAATTGTTTCACCATGTGAGTACTCAAAAGCTTTTGTTTTGGCAATTTGACCTATAAAATGGCAGCTAACCTCATATAACTTCAGAACTTTTAATTATTGCTAAACACCAAATTTCGATTGCATTTCTTAAAACAAAATATAGATGTCAATATAAATAAACAAATGTCTACAGTGTAATGTATATTTCTGTACGTTTTACAAATAAATCTGGCTGAATGCCCATCCATTTATTCACTGGAACCCTTTATTCCAATTCAAGGTATGAGGTACTAATTATTAAATGTAAATAAACATGTTAAAAAAATCTGACAACAAAAAAATACAACTTGACGTCTTGAATAAGTGTGCCCAGGAACATTTTGGCTTGGCCCTTACATTTTAGTCCTGCACTACCAGGATAGGCCTGGCTGCCCAAGTTTGGTATTGCGATAACATAATAAGATGACTCAGATGAAGAATTGCTGCAATGAATTTAAAACAAAAAATGTAATGGAATAAAAGAACCCCTGAAATATCCTTCTGCTGTCAGCTCTTCACACATTTTCCTCTTTTTACCTTTCTCTGACTCCTTGTGGACTTATCTATCTATTTTTCATTAACCGTGTATTTAGATGTTAATGTGGTTAATTTATTGTGTGTTAAATATCTAATAATCTGTTTGAATCTTGATAATTACATATATAGGTATTAATATGGATGAAGGAGTTTATGTTGCTGCCAAGACAGGCTCATTGACATCCTGAATTACAACAGATAGAAAAAGGATGGATAGATTTAAAAAAATGGACAGATTGATTGACATTTCTAATATTTTAAATTGGTTTATGTTCGAGTATTCAATTTCAGTTAGGTTTAACTGTGAACTATATTCTTGGCAGTGGCGTCACTAGGATGAGGTAACCAAGGCCGGATTAAGACCCCCATAGATCCCTGGGTGACTTGATCAATAGAGCTTGTTTAATGGAGAGTTGATTATACTTTAAACAATGCGTGTGGATGCCTGGCTGTTTAATTCAGTGCGGTATTTTCCACTATTAATGGCATATGGACACTAGATTATTTCATCTAGTGGGGGATCTGTCCGATTTGATTTTAGCCCGTGTACGCTTGATGGTTTCAGCATGTGGGGTGGGTCTGACACTTGACCATTTCATTGAGTGGGTTGGTGACTGCAGCTCAAACCACTGCACAAACATTTTATAGAAAGTTATCTGAGTGTCAACCTCTCTGATGATGTCACCCAATGCAGTCCGCATCCTTCCAAGACTTTTTATGCTTGTACACCCTTGTTACAGTATTTCGCTGACTTTTGTGCATTAGCCCACATCAAACCCTTATATTCTTCATTATTTCAACAGACACACATCTGAAAGGCAAGTGTTTTGGGTGTATTTTCTTTACACCTTGGTATTTTACTCACTTGGTTAATGATCTTCCCATAAGGCATCTGAAAAATGGTGAAAAGGATTTAATGAAAAAAAAAGTGGTAAAAAACTTTTGAATACCTATCTCACTGTACACTTAATATAAATCCCCCTTATAATCATCAAGTACTTTCTCAGTACAGTTTCTCGTTCCTATGAAGCACTCAGTTTCAGTTCAATATACTGACAATTCAAAGTACAGTTAATTTTATTTATTAGGCTGAAGATCCTATATGTCTTCTGACTGAAATACTTATGATTTATTTCTCTCTGTTATTTCAAAAAGGACAGCTCTAACAATTCTGTGATCATAAATGACACTGGATATATAATGACTCTCCAGTGGTTCATTTACTCTCAAGTTCTATCTTCTGTAAATCCAGTTTACCTGCTCATTTATTTCTTGTCATTAGCTTTGTCTATGTTCTAGAGACACAGCTGCCAACAAAATGTACCCAGTTTTATAGCAAAGAAGATTAGATTTTTACAATGCAATGCTTTTCAATACAAAGGCTTGAGTTAAAGAATATTCAAGGGGTTTAAGAAATTAAAAGGGGTGTTCTACAATGATATAAAAATTAATTTATAAAATTATGAGTTGTTCAGACTAACGGTGCTCACATTACTATCATTTCTTTTGCAAGTGAGATATTTCTATAATAAAACACATTCTGCAAGTAAGTTAACCTAAAATTAAAGACACAATACATTTCATTAATTTGTTAATGTACAATGCTGTGTCAGAACTGCTTCAGTATGCTTTAGGATAAATGCTACAAGTGTTTGGAACTGTATTGGAGGATGTACTACATCATTATTAGATGTTTTTCTGGTGGTGTTGAAAAATGCTGTCTAAGACATGGCTCCAGAATGTAACAGAGTGGTCAACTGGATTAGGATCTTGTGAATGGGATAGTAGTGTACCCCATTTTATCATTTGCTGAACTGGGCATGTTGCAGGACCAATTGCAATTGGATATTGTTTCACAAATTCCGTATAAATTAGCTTGATGGAACCTGTACAAACTTCTCCACAATCAAAATACATTTTTTTCAATGCTTGTCTTCTCTCCAACATGCACACAGGTCAAAGAACCGAAAAAGCAAACAAAATGTGCTTAGCTTCACCTGATGCTGAAACAAGAATGGGGCTCCTTACCATGCATGGGGCTACTTTTATAAGGGCCACCCTGTAGTATTAAGTGGTGTACATAGTATAGAAAAATACAGCCCAAGTTGATTTAATAAGTAATGGATTATGTACGGGTTACTTTGAAATGAGAGCGGCGCCACTCCTAGTAAAGATACTTGAGTTTGAATAGTTAGCTGAGAGAAGAAAGCCCTGAGAGAGTAGGCTATAGACTCCCCAAAGACAAAAGTGTCAGAAGACAACTTTACAGCAGTGTCATAAAGCAACTGTACATGTTGCTGTTTTAGTAACAGAGTACTTTAATTAACTATATATATTATGCTAAGAACCACCACTGGGGGTCTTTTCTGCCTACTGCTAACAGGAAGTTCAAAGCTTCTGCCCAATGTACTTGTTAAGTTTATTTTTATTTATTTATTTATCAGTTGATTGATAGATTGGCTGTGTTATATGTCCTGTGAATATATACTCTTGTCTTTTAACTTTTTGCTGCTGTATGCAACTGAATGGGATTAATAAAGTTTATCTAATCTAATATGTACTGGGAGGACTCAACAAATAGCGGAGATCAGGAAAAGAAGTTGCTTCTTCAAGAAATGATAGAAACAAAATACATTAATGTGGCAGTGTAATATTAACACAATACATATGAATACCTTTAACAGATATACACTAGGGAATCCATTCCTGGACATTTTTCATTCCCGCATTCCCGGGAATGAAACTGCTGTAATTCAGCCAAGCTCGCATATATAGCGTGTAAAAGTGTAAAAATCGATCAAGAAATAACAGAGTTATAGTTGAAAATAATTAAGGTGGTGCCATTGCTGCAGCTTGAACTTCATCAGACAACAGCTTTGAACAGCAACTTGAAATTGCAATGCATTGCCTTGTCTGTTGCATCCGCATTATCTGTGCTAAGAAACTTGCCATCACAGAATGATGACAAGAAACTGGATGCATCAGTAAAAGCTGAAATGGCGGTGTTTCAGAGCAACGGCAAGCGCAGGCATTGTTTAGAAGAAGTGTATCAGTATCTGATGATTGTGCCGCCTACTTCAGTGGAGGCAGAGCCTGCTTTCACAGCGGCTGGCGTACTTCTGCACGCTGGACACGTTAATAATAAACTACATTTATATAGCACTTTTCTCAGTACTCAAAGCGCTATCTACACAGGGAGGAACCAGGAAGCGAACCCACAATCTTCCAAAGTCTCCTTACTGCAAAGCAGCAGCACTACCACTGCTCCTCCTGTGAGGACGGTGTGTTTTCTACGCTCTTATTACCGCAACTAAAGATACATGTACTTATATGACAGCATGAACTGCTTGTAGATAAGGTTAGTCTTTTATTTGTGTCAACATATTGCAGTAGTTTTATTAAAAATAAGTGTCGGTCATTCTAAAACTGTTCACATGTGAGATGCCTGTGCACTGTGCCATCCCCGGGAGCCCGGGAATGAAATGCGGGATTCCCGAGTTCCTGGGAATGGATAAACCCGTCCGGGAATGGATTCCCTAATACACACTAAGTGGCAAAATAATTGTGGGGTAGTGTTGCCACTAAATCATATACTGTTATTAGCTTCCATGGAATAACAACTGGGTAACAAGTGTAGAAAGATGTGCAAAATTTTAAGCTGTAGAAATGAAATATGAGGATTTTTTCATAATAGAGAGTAAGTGGTAATACAAGTAATTTACAAAATAACAACTTACCTAAGTATGACAATGTTTTTAATTATGTTTCTGAACTCTACTTATGTATTCAAATTCATACTAATTACAGAGTTCAGAATTAAACCAATAGTAATTTATATTCATCGATTTTAGCAGTATTTTGTGTGTGCTTATTTATTTGTATTTGCATTTTTGAAACTAATAACAGCAATGTTTGCTAATGTAAAAGTTTCCTTTTTTGAATTTTTCAATGGCTACATATTAATTTATATTTGACATGTCATATTTTGTATATATTTTGTTCATCTTTTTTTCAATGTCCTGATTAACTTGCCTCGTCATACTTCTAGTACCATATGTGAAAACAAACTGGTTGGCAAATTCTCGTTGTAATTCTGATTCAATATCAACAATTCTGCCAGTTGTCATATTTTGTCTCACTTGGTTCCACCTAAAGCAGTGGTTCTTAACCTGGGTTCGATCGAACCTTAGGGGTTCGGTGAGTCAGTCTCAGGGGTTCGGCGCCGGGAGGTCAAGACATGCACCCGACTCATATGATTCGTATGACACGCCCCGCTTGGTCATCATTAGCTGTAGGTAATTACGCTACATTTTTCGGCCAATCGGTGCTGCAGGGAATTTGGTGCACTCAGTAGTCGACTTGTGACTGTCGTGATAGTATGTCGTGAGATTTCTTTCTTAATATTTTAATCCATACTAACTATGTCGAACAAAAAAAAGAAAGTGGTTGGACGAATATGTACAACATGGATTCACATATATAACAGAACATGATGGGAGTCAGCGTCCTATCTGCATGATTTGTAATGCCAAATTAAGCAATTCTAGTCTAGTACCGGCAAAACTAAAAGAACACCTCCTTAACCTACATGGAGATGGGGAATATAAGAATACAACGCTTGCTGAATTCAAGATAAAGAGAGCCAGATTTGATGAAAAGGCCACTCTGCCTGCTCTCGGTTTTGTACCAATCAACAAACCGATCCTAACAGCATCGTACGAAGTTGCTTACCTGATCGCAAAGCAGGGCAAACCACACACCATTTGTGAAACACTCATAAAACCAGCTGTGTTGAAGATGGCGAATCTGATGCTGGGAAAAGCAGCCGAAGTTAAATTATCACAAATTCCTCTTTCAAATGACACCATCAACGACAGAATAGAGGATATGAGCAAAGACATCTTAGCTCAAGTAGTTGCAGATCTAATTTCAAGCCCGACAAAATTCAGCCTCCAACTCGACGAGACCACAGACGTTTCTAATCTAAGTCAACTTGCTGTATTTGTGCGCTATGTGAAAGATGACATGATAAAGGAAGATTTTTTATTTTGTAAGCCTCTTACAACAACAACTAAGGCAGCCGATGTGAAGAAACTTGTGGATGACTTCTTCAGAGGCAACAATCTTTCGTGGGATATGGTTTCTGCAGTTTGTACGGATGGAGCTCCAGTCATGTTAGGAAGAAAGTCTGGTTTTGGTGCGCTAGTGAAAGCTGACACACCACACATCATTGTTACGCATTGTATTCTGCACAGGCATGTGCTGGCAACAAAAACCTTGCCTCCAGAAATGACGGAAGTATTAAAAATTGTAGTTGAATGTGTGAACTATGTGTGAAATTGTGCGATAAGGCACTGCATTTTCAGTGAGCTGTGTAAAGAAATGGGTTCTGAATTCGAGGTACTTCTGTACCATTCTAACGTTTGGTGGTTATCCAGGGGACGGGTGCTGAATCGTGTTTTTGCTATGCGTGTGGAATTAACTCAGTTTTTACAAGAGCACCAACATCGTTATGCAGATTGTTTTAAAAATTCTAGGTTCATTCTCATTTTAGCGTACATGGCCGATATATTCGCAGCTCTTAATCATCTCAATCAGCAGATGCAGGGTGGGGGAGTCAACATCATCGAAGCGGAAGAAAACCTGAAGGCTTTTCAAAAAAAGCTGCCGCTATGGAAACGACGAACAAAGAATGATAACTTCGCAAACTTTCCCCTGCTGGATGACTGTGTAAGTAAGATCGAACATGTGTCTGGAATCAGAGATATTTCTGTACTTACGGAACTGAAGCAATCAGTTGCCACGCACTTAGATGAGCTTGCAAAGTCTCTCGACGGATACTTCCCTACAAGAGAGTCATATCCAGCATGGGTGAGACAGCCGTTTACGTTTGACATTGAGACAGCAGATGTCAATGATGAATACCTCGACGAAATCATTGAAATTCAGCAGAGCCAGATTCAACAGCAACTCTTCAGAACAACAATGCTCTCATTGTTTTGGTGTTGACAAATGGTAAGTTATCCTACTATTGCTAGGAAAGCCCTGGAAATTTTTATACCGTTTGTTACAACATATCTTTGCGAGCAATCTTTTTCGAGGATGCTGGACATAATAACGAAGAAAAGGAACAGACTTTGTTGTGAAAATGACATGAGAGTGGCAATTGCCAAGGTGAAGCCACGCATTTCTGAACTGGTCTCTCAAAGGCAACAGCAGAAGTCACACTGATTTGCAGTAAATATTCATTATTACTGTAGCCTGGTGAAAATTAGGTGATGGGTGTGTGTTAAAATGATAAAAATAGCATAATACAATAAGTTTATTATTGGAATACATAAGTTTAAAAATTAAAATAATTTCAGTGTGGTAGTATTAAAAAAGGTTATGTCCTTGGGAAAAGGTATGTAATTTGTTGTGAATTCATGAATTATATTGGTTTTGTTCTTTGAACTCAGTGATGTTAATACACGATTCATTTTCTAAACCAGTAAAACATATACCTATGTCTTGAATTTGAAAAAAATCATATTTTATTTTTCAATGAAGAAGGGTTCGGTGAATGTGCATATGAAACTGGTAGGGTTCAGTACCTCCAACAAGGTTAAGAACCACTGACCTAAAGCCTCTGGAATCACAGAGAAGGCCACTAGGGAGGGGATTACAAAATCAGGAAGCATCAGAATATGTTTCTATCAATCAGATAGGAGGTGGGAGCTTAGAGTGTGAAGTAAAAATGAGGAGTGACACTAAAATAAATCTCTCTCTCTCTGCATATTTACTATAGAGTGTAAAGCTCTATGTTATAAAAGCTTAAAATAAGTGCATCTAGGAGAGCTATAATTACATCTCCTTAGTGTAATGTCTATGCATCCTTTCCTCAGTGTGTCTTAACCTGAGGTGAACACATCCTGGGTCTCCTAAACAACTGTTATGGGAGTGCAAGGCATTGTTCTGGAGATAATTAAAAGCATACATCTAATTAGCAACCGAAATAAATTATAGACCTTCATTCTATAATAACTAATAAATATTCTATTTTAATGACATCAAAAACTTGGGATTGGTGGGATGATACATGATTGTCTTCCCTGTGAGCATAATAGGAATAGGAACTTCTTTGAGGTGGGGGATGAACTTTGATGACAGTTCTTGATTTCTTATCATCTCCCCTTTTCTATCATTTTTTATACTTGGTGGCTTATGAGCTACAGAGCTTTGTTGTTATTACTGGAGGTGAGTGATAACAATACAGTACACCTTCGAAATTCGTGGGGGTTACGTTCACCTGCAAATTGCAAAAAAATCGCGAATTATGGATGTGGTTAAATAAATGCCTATTTTTATAGTTTAAAGTCTAAATATGCCCCCAAAACACTTTAATTTCATTTCAACCTCAGCTTAATTCATTACCTAGAAAAAAAAGTCACAATTCACAAAGAAAAAGTGAAGTTTTAATGGAACACATTTTTTTTATGCAAAGAGCATCACAATTATTGCAACACTGATCATTTTACACACTGCCAATGAACTGTAAAAACTATTTAAAAAACTACTAGAACAATATGTACAAGGTGCAACTGACGCCATTGATGAAATTCAGTAAATCACTGAGCCAACTTGAACTGGCTGCACGCAAACACACAGAGGTAAACGCTGATGATTGCAGGCTATTCTAGTGGAGCAGCTGAATCCCAGAGACAGTGGGGCTGCAGTGCTGCCGGGGCCGGCAGTGGTCATGAGCTGGCTGCTCAATGAATGTATGGCACTGACTGATCAGCTCCAGCGTGCTGGTAAATTGCACTGGGAACTGACAATAGCTGGTTGCGGTGCTCAATGAATGTATGTCGCTGAATATACTCACCACCTACATGCTGGCAAATGGCACTGGGAAATGACTATAGCCGGTTGCGGTGGTTTAAGGATTAAGAAGAACAAAACGGAAAACACAAGAACACTCAGATGGAGATGCGTCACAGGGCAGCAGTCAATCAGCAGCAAGGAGAAATGAATAAAGCTGTAGCGGTCCGGTGCCGCTAAGATTCACACCATCAAGAAGACGGTGATTTACAGTGGTGTGAAAAACTATTTGCGCCCTTCCTGATTTCTTATTCTTTTGCATGTTTGTCACACAAAATGTGTCTGATCATCAAACACATTTAACCATTAGTCAAATATAACACAAGTAAACACAAAATGCAGTTTTTAAATGATAGTTTTTATTATTTAGGGAGAAAAAAAATCCAAACCTACATGGCCCTGTGTGAAAAAGTAATTGCCCCCTTGTTAAAAAATAACCTAACTGTGGTGTATCACACCTGAGTTCAATTTCCGTAGCCACCCCCAGGCCTGATTACTGCCACACCTGTTTCAATCAAGAAATCACTTAAATAGGAGCTGCCTGACACAGAGAAGTAGACCAAAAGCACCTCAAAAGCTAGACATCATGCCAAGATCCAAAGAAATTCAGGAACAAATGAGAACAGAAGTAATTGAGATCTATCAGTCTGGTAAAGGTTATAAAGCCATTTCTAAAGCTTTGGGACTCCAGCGAACCACAGTGAGAGCCATTATCCACAAATGGCAAAAACATGGAACAGTGGTGAACCTTCCCAGGAGTGGCCGGCCGACCAAAATTACCCCAAGAGCGCAGAGACGACTCATCCGAGAGGTCACAAAAGACCCCAGGACAATGTCTAAAGAACTGCAGGCCTCACTTGCCTCAATTAAGGTCAGTGTTCACGACTCCACCATAAGAAAGAGACTGGGCAAAAATGGCCTGCATGGCAGATGTCCAAGACGCAAACCACTGTTAAGCAAAAAGAACATTAGGGCTCGTCTCAATTTTGCTAAGAAACATCTCAATGATTGCCAAGACTTTTGGGAAAATACCTTGTGGACTGATGAGACAAAAGTTGAACTTTTTGGAAGGCAAATGTCCCGTTTCATCTGGCGTAAAAGGAACACAGCATTTCAGAAAAAGAACATCATACCAACAGTAAAATATGGTGGTGGTAGTGTGATGGTCTGGGGTTGTTTTGTTGCTTCAGGACCTGGAAGGCTTGCTGTGATAGATGGAACCATGAATTCTACTGTCTACCAAAAAATCCTGAAGGAGAATGTCCGGCCATCTGTTCGTCAACTCAAGCTGAAGCGATCTTGGGTGCTGCAACAGGACAATGACCCAAAGCACACCAGCAAATCCACCTCTGAATGGCTGAAGAAAAACAAAATGAAGACTTTGGAGTGGCCTAGTCAAAGTCCTGACCTGAATCCAATTGAGATGCTATGGCATGACCTTAAAAAGGCGGTTCATGCTAGAAAACCCTCAAATAAAGCTGAATTACAACAATTTTGCAAAGATGAGTGGGCCAAAATTCCTCCAGAGCGCTGTAATAGACTCATTGCAAGTTATCGCAAACGCTTGATTGCAGTTATTGCTGCTAAGGGTGGCCCAACCAGTTATTAGGTTCAGGGGGCAATTACTTTTTCACACAGGGCCATGTAGGTTTGGATTTTTTTTTCTCCCTAAATAATAAAAACCACCATTTACAAACTGCATTTTGTGTTTACTTGTGTTATATTTGACTAATGGTTAAATGTGTTTGATGATCAGAAACATTTTGTGTGACAAACATGCAAAAGAATAAGAAATCAGGAAGGGGGCAAATAGTTTTTCACACCACTGTATTTATTTTTATGGTGGAGATTCCAGGGACACATCCAGCCTTGACCCAACCCGCACGCACTCATAAACAGAGACAAACACAAAGCAAACCGGTAATCAAACAGCAAATAAAGAATGTAATGAAAACAACAATACCATCCCTGTTCCCCTTACGGTGATTATACATTAAATACAACAAAGCACCAAAACACACACAGTAAAGTCCATGAAAAACGGCAATGGATGAAATGTAATGATGAAGATAGATAGTCCAGAGATCTGCATGTTGAATGGGAAAGTAAAGATAGTCCTTCCGGTAGTTCCTGAAATGTTGAAGACGGGTGGACGGGTTCAGGAGCGCTCCTTTCTTCGCAGGATAACAGTGAATCCACTGACAGTCGTCATGTACAGAGGCAGATAGCAGACAATCCAGACCCCAACCACGAAATAATCCAGGACAAAATGAATAAGTACAGGTAACCCAACAGAAGGCTGGCAGAGAGACAGGAACTTTTTAAAAGCCGCGCTGACATCCCTTGACCCCAACAGCCCCGGCACCCTCAGCAGAAGACCAATCGGAGCCACTGCTGGGAGTTACAGTTTCAAATTCTAGTAGAGTACACTCTCGGATTGGCTACTTCACCATCCCAAGCCGCGTTTTCCTCTACGGTTGCTTTCTGTTCCCTCTACAGTGCAGTATTGCCACGAAAAAAGCCATAAAAAATTACGGAGGATATTTGCGGTTTCCACTAACAATTATTAGTTAGGTGCTAAGGAAAAATCCGCGAACTACTGAGGCTGCAAACCCTGAACCGTGTCTTTGTGGGGGTCTACTGTATAACTCAAAGATTAGGTGTCAAGGTCTTGAAATCAAATCAATTATACACACAGTATAATATGTAACAAAATGCTTAGTTGTTAAACTCCAAGATGTGCATTCGGCAGAATATAAAAGGACAATAAACAATAATGCACAACTTCATAAATATCAATGAAAATCAATACAATAGTAAGCATTATATTAAATTATAGAAATATGTAAAAATTATAACTTAAATAACAATATAATATAATTAACTTCATGTATCTCTAGACACTGTCCTCATTTAGGATGTGGAAGGACTGTAGAAGAAAAACTTCTCCTGAGCTGAATAAACTGAACATAATATTTCATGGAGTTGTGACCATATTTGAAGGATCCAAGGGGTCTCTACTGCATCAAAGTTTAGGAACATGACAAACCAGTCTAAGGTATATCCATAGTTAGCAGCATGACCTAGTTATAATGTTGTGATTCTGTGTTTTTTAACATTTATCTAACACATTTGCTTATAGCACGTCTTTATTTGAAAGCAGTAGTGTCAGACCGGGGGGAGCGTGAACGTGACTGAGAGAATAACACTGGATATAAAAAAAAATGCTAACCTTTACAAGTACCATAAATTTAAACCGGCTGTTACAGACTCAAATCAAATGTATGGTTTTATTCTATAATAACAATTAGAGCAGCTCACTACTCAAAACGGGAAATCTATGAAGCACCCAGAATGGAACCGGCGACCTCTTGATTATGAGTCAGCAGTTCTTACCGCTGCGCCACCAAAGCGGTCATGTCAGCGTTGTACCCTAACCCGATTTCTTTTTCTTCTGTTGAATTCTTGAATAAAAGCGTACTTGTTTTGTTAGATTTGTACTTTTTGTGAGTGTTTATTTGATATTTGGACTTCAGTCTTCACACATTAAACACTTCAAGTCAAAATGTTGTCATTAGTTGTATAACATGAAAAAAGTTTCTGTTTTAGGTATGTGTTCAACATTTGTTGCCTCGCTTTTCCTGTCGTCCTACATTTACACAGATCGTTGTAGACATGGAACACACATGAAATGCATGTGTTCCAAATAATGCTATATTATTTACCCTATACAATTCAAGGCACCTCACACCCAGATAAACAGACATGAGCTGGGAGAACTTTTTGCCCGAGTTGAGATCCGTCAGTGGGGGGCATGGGATAGCAGGCTGCTTGCGCTGATCGACACATTTGCAAAACAAAAGACGCTGATGGAGAGGTGTGAAGGGATTTAAGGTGGGCTGGGAATACAAGTTTTTTCGTATGACTGGCAGGCAAAGCAACTGCAACAGTGCGTTTGCAGTGCAGGACAGGAGGATGCCCAGGAGGTTTATACATTGGCAGATTTTTCAGCACTAGTGACTAGGAGGCAGTATGCCCCAATATTGTGTGTAGAGCCTCAGGTGCACCAATGTCAGTGCAAGGTAGTAGGAGACAATAAGTGACGTGCATGAAATTCAACATGCTCTTAGGTGTAAGGAGTTAAACTTTATATATAATACGTGTTTCTTTGCTTCAAAGCATGGCAAAGTATTTCAAGATTGGGATGATAAAATGCCAGGACACTTTTGGCTGATAGATGGAATTCTGCCAGGATGACCACAGGAGCTCGCTTTCTCTTTTCTGACCCCCATAAGGGATAGTTGGGTTTTCCCTCAAGCATTTCCTGGTAGGGATTTATAAGGCCCTCTTGACAAAAAGCCAGATGAACTTACAGTCTGAAAGAAAGTGGGCAAGAGAGGTACAAAAAGAAAAGGAAAAACTGAAGGAATAGACAAGGAAAGGTTTTGTGTCCTTCAGTATTGTTACTTAAATGTTAAATTAAATGCTTTACTGTTTCTATTTTTTGATTTTCTTTGGATTTAGGGGACTGTGATAGCACCCTCTTGAGGCCATGTTAGACTATTGCACAAAAGATACATCTTTCATGTAAAAACGATATACATGCAATTAAAAACTGATTTCTCCTCTCATTATGCTATATGTTGAAATACCCTATTGGTGACAGACAATGAAGGCCATCTTAGAGTTTGAATACATGTTATGTATGTTTATGCCACATTGTTGTGTATATTATTTAGCTCTCAGATAATTTATCAGCGTGTTGACACTGGTAGTGATAAGGTATGCCACAGTGTATGATAGATGCTTGACACCTTTGTCATAAATTGCTTGTATCGCAGAAGGAGTACATTTCATAGTCAGCACTTTGCAGTCAATGGAACTAGCCATGCATTATACCAGATTTATTTCCCATACTCTGTTCCTTAAAAGCAGTAAAATAAATGCTTTAAAAAGTATAATACAATGTTAGTTGAATTCGCATGCATAGACAGTGTTCCAGTATAGACATTAATGAGAGGCCAAGATCTGATTGATCCGAGCTGAAGAGTACTTTCTGGCCTTCAAGTGTCACAGCACATTTCAGAAAGGTTTACTCCCTCAGCATGTAATCGGTTCCCCTTTTTGCTGTTCTATTATGAATTTGCCTTCGTTTACCAGATTTTTTTATACCATAGTGCTTCTTGAAAAGAGAGTTTGATAGAAGGTCAACTATTTGCAGAATGAAAGCAATAAAAAAAAAATCACTGGAGCAGAAATGATGGTGAATTATTGCTCGGGGTATTGCTCTTGCGCTTGAATAAAAACTCAATAAGCAAGAAAGGAATGGAAAAATTGAAATTCTAGATTTTGAATATCTGCACAGAAAATCATAATGATAGCTTTTATTCTGAATTAATTACATCACCGGGATAGATTTGAAAATTGAAAGTGACCCTTAATATTTTAATTTCTGCTTCTAATTAGAGTGAAAATGGTTGTTTTTTTCTGCGATGCAAATTAGTTTTACTAAGAACTTGATAGGTTTTACATATGCATTACAGTATAATCATGCTGTATATCAGTCTGGCATAGATGCAGGTAATACAATCATTGACATTTGCAAAGTAAGTAAACGTCAGGAATGTCTGAACTAACTCTAGGAAATCTATTTTTGAATTTACAACAAGAAAAATAAATCTGCTAAACTTTAAATGAAATTAGAGTAAAAAATAATCACAATTAAAATAAGGTCAAATAGATTACGTAGTAACAGTTTTGTGAGAAAGAGAGGTACAGAAACCCCTGTCAAAAATTCTGCTCTAAATAAGACACAGTGAGCAGGTTATGGCAACAGTCGTGCTTCTAGAATATGTTTTAAAAGTGCAGTGTCAACAGGTACTCAATTGCAGAGGAAAGGATTTTCAATAGAACCGGTGCAATCAACTGAAATATTGGGCTCTGTGAAGACCACTCTCAAAATGAAATTTATTTAATTCCCTTTTTCTGGATTAAATCAAATACCTGTGAGACAGCATCTAATGTGTTTTGATGCAGGGGCTGCTTCAGCAACAAAGGCCTCATCCTGCAATGGAAAGTCTGGAGATGAATGTGATTATGGAAAGATGAGATATCACTATGATAACATGCTGTATGGTCAGTAGAGGGTTTGGCATTTCTTTTTCAAATGCTGTGTCACATGGACACCAAAAAGCAGACCTTCAAAATAAAAAAGCTTTGCAGAATCTGTAGCTGTAAGTCATGTCACAGTATTTCAAACCATCCAATTGACAGTACTCTGCTGCATAAAATTTACATTTGCAACAGTATAATCAATACAACCTTGTAAATGGTGAAATGGTATTGAATATGGTAATATTTTATGTTTCATGTATTTTATTTCTAAGATCTAGGTGAGATGTGATTAATCACATGTCAAATCTGGCATATTTTGAGAATTTTTGATCTTATCTTACATAATTTTGCTGTTTATATACTTTACATTGAAAGCAATGCAATTAAATAAATAATAAATTGTTTTCACATGCATTTTATTTGAGTGGCTTTTACATTATCCCAACTGCAGTCCAGTAATCATGTATAATATTTCTAGTGCTATTAAAAGAGTTACAGTCAAGTCTTGTTATCAGTAAGGGATATGCTTCTGAAAAACCCCACGGATAAAGAAAACATGGATACCGAAGCATTTATCCCATGGAAAAAATTGATTTGGGGATGGAGACGAAGTTGGGCAGATGCACTGTCCTGCTGCTTCCGACCCTTGAGGCTCAGTAATGATGCTCCCACTGTTTCGCTTCCAGAAACCTTGTTCCGACTTTTACTCCCTCTGTAGTCAAGTTTGATCTTCTAAGCACTCCACCAAAGGCTGCACAGCATGGCTGATCCAAGAACCTCACTAAGCCAACCAATTGGTAGTAGCGACATGCGGTGCGTATAAAGGGCAGGGACTTCATCAGTGTGAGCTTATGACGCATTCATGGCAAATAATTACAAACCTGGTTTATTAATGAATGGGGTTCAAGGGCTTATCCACATCTCTCGGCACCTACAGTGCATATCGGCAACAGGTAGTCACACATTGACTTACTCAGTGGCAGACATCTAAGGGTATCATATCACAAACCTGTTAGTGCTCAGTCTTGCGTGTTTCTCATGCATGATAGGCTTCTTGAAATTTTTTATTTCTGCTGTGCATTGCTGCAAATACAACCTCTGATGTCTTTCCCCACTCCATTTTATTGTTTGCAGCAAGGACTTTATCTGTGAATAGACGCGATTAGACTATGGGTGTTGCGAAATGGGTTACACTTTTATAATAGTCGATAAGCAAACCTGTTGGAACGAAATCTGAGGATAGCGAGGATTTACTGTATTTACTCAGTAACTATTACTAATTTTTTCTCCTACTGATATAATCTATTGTACATTGTTAAAGTAGTGGAGATCTTCAAGAGATACACCACTGTTAACTAAATTTTATATTATGTAAAATGCTTATGTTACTTTTATAAACCAAAAATATGGAAAGTGATATTTGATAGGCTGCGGTGGGTTGGCACCCTGCCCAGGATTGGTTCCTGCCTTGTGCCCTGTGTTGGCTGGGATTGGCTCCAGCAGACCCCCGTGACCCTGTGTTTGGATTCAGCGGGTTGGAAAATGGATGGATGGATGGATATTTGATAGGCCTTTCTTATTTATTTTCTGTGTTATATTTATTTTCAATATTTTTTTTCATATCACTATTGTTATTGTATTTATTATGTTAGCATAATCATAGCAGAAGTATTTGTGCCAGATTACATATCCAATTCAAGTACAAAATGTCGTGCCTCACCTACTTTATAATGTTTGAAGATCATTGTCTATCCATGATTAGACACATTTGAGATTGTTCACAACACACATATTTATTGCATCTCCAATTAATATTAAAAATTTGTTATTACTTTATTCACTTGACAGAAGATTGATTATTGGTCAAAATCTACACTTAAAGATTAATTTCATGTTCAATATTAAAGAGCAATTACACTAAAGCAAAACGGAATTGTTCCACCTACCTTTGAAGTTTCTCACTAAGCACCCATCATTTGAAAGCTTTGCAAGAGCATCAATGACAAGAGAGAACCTCACAGCAGTAAAATAAAATCACATCTAAAAAAATAAGTATATAAACAAATTATGGTGTGGGGCCATACATGATTCTCAAATGTAAAAAAAAAAGTGTGTAGTAAACAGTGGCAAAATCCTACACTTCAAGGGCTATATCCACAGGGCTAATTCCTAAATCACCTGCCCAGAATTCCTCCAGTCCGTGTGTTTTAAACCGCCACTGGGGTATCAGGGAGACAGCAAAAGATACTGAACAAAAGATTGACACTAAAAGAAAATAAAAAGCTATAATTGTTGTTATCCATTCAGGAGCTCAGCAGCACAAGGTAACTTAAAGATTAACTTGTACATTGTAATGAGCACTGCAACAGTGGAAACAGACAGACAGACACACATACACTTAGACCACTATGGCTACTGGGCTCCACACGTTGAGAAGTGCCTCTGTTTGTTACGATAGCTTTCTGTCATTTTAACTATTGTATAACTATATGACATAACTACAACCAATAGAGTTTAGATGAGCATTGTTGTGTTCTATGAATATACAACTTGTTGAAACATTGAATGTATTTTGTCATTGCATGTTTGCATTTCCAATTAGACAGATAATGGTAAATTTCTTTTGATATTTCATTTAGATGTGCAGTTAGAAAGAGGATGTTGTGCAGCCTCATCTGTGCATCTACTGGTGGTGTTAGGCAGATGGGGGCATTTAGAGTACCAAAATCTGCTTCTCCTATGTCTCTTCATTATCATCTCTTTTAATGGCAGTCCTTTTGATGGAATATGACACACCATTTACTTCAAATATATATTTTTTGAAGACTTTGAAATGGTTCTTTGTAAACAGAAGCTTGCTGTCTTTCAGACCAGATTAACGAGAACACCTCTGACCTTTGCACTTCAAAATCACACCCCTACTTAATTTACAGCTGGGGCCAGTCGTGTTTGAAACATGTTGCAGATGGTCAGACAAGGTGCTGGAATAAATGACTACATCATCCAGGTAGGCAGCACTATAAGCATTATGGGGCCATAGCAGTATGTCCACCAAATGTTGGAAAGTTGCTAGGGCCCCATGTAGCTGAAGAGTAAGACACTGTATTGCCAGTGGCTACGAGGAGTGCTGAATGCATTTTTTCATTTTCTCGCATCCGTCAGGGGGATATGTCAATACCCCTTCCTCATGTTGAGGGTGGACAGATACCGAGACACTCCAGAAGGTCGTCCATTCTGGGCATGGGATAGGCATTGAATTGGTAGACTTGGCTGAGCTGGCGAAAGTCTTTACAAAACCATTACCTTCCATCAGGCTTCGGGACTAGTACAATTGGACTGTGCAATGGCCTGTGGCTGGCTGTAGTTACTCTCATATCCAACATCTGATGCATTTCCAACTCTACCTCTGCCTTCTTTGCTTCCGGGAGATGGTACAGACGCTCGCAGACTACAACTCCTGGGTCAGTCACAATATCGTGGGTGATCAGCATGGTTACGCCCAGTTTATGGTCAATGACCCAGGTGACAGCAGAGATGGCGGTTCCCAGTTCCTTCTTCTGTCGGTGGAGTGAGGGTGTCTCCATAATTCAACTGTTTGATTTCCCCATGGAGCAAAATAATGGAAGTGGTCATTGTGTCAAGAGTTACAATCCACCCAGATGTCATTCTGCCCCATCTTTCAGCATAAAGAAAATAAAGGCTGTCATTTTGAGGTCCAACTAGTGTTACACTCCTCTTGTGAATGATGCCTCCTTCTGGGAGTCTGACAGCTTTATCTTCATGGCAACAGAAGGGATGAGGCTAGGTGCCCTAACTAGGTAGATTGTCAGCACTGTGGGGAGAAAAGGGGAGGATAGGGTTAGCGGCAGCGCCCTCTCATTATACAGCAGGTCATTTCATACATTAATGGGGCCTTTGAGGAGATCCAAAGATAAGCATGTGTGACATGGCAACTTTACTTTGTTGATTATGTAAGAGTCTTTGCTTTAAATCTTACTTTTAAATAAGTAGAAATAATTTTATTGCTGTTTATGTGAGTTTTTTTTTTGTGTGTATGTTCAGGTTTATTGTGTGCCGCTTCACTGAGCTATACAAAAGGAGGATCACATTTGTGTTAATGTATTTTCTAACTCTGCTTGACCCTTCATTTCCCCAAAAACCTAAGAGAAGGTTTTGTGCAGTTTTGCAATTATGTGATTTACTTAGACATGGAAGTTAATTTTATTATAGAGCCTTACCTTGTCTGCTCACTCCTCCTCCCACCCAGTAAATGTGACTGTTCATGTTCCCAATGTGAAGCATTTTCTTCATGCCTTGAATTTAATCAACTGGTATCATGCCATTCACCCATCCACAAACAAATACTAATTTTTTCTCACAACAAACATTGAAGTCTAGAAAGCCTCTGTATTTTACAGTCCTTATTTTTTTGTTTCTAATTCTAAATTAACTTTAAAGTCCCTATCAGATCATAAAAGTAACATGACTAATTTATGTTGTGCCTAAATGTCCCTTTGTAAATTGATATTCAAAGCATCTTTACTGAAATGCAATGAATTCTGTACTCATTTCCAAATAAATTTTGAATTTTCCACATTACTCTGGAGAAATTTTTACCCAGTTCACTTTGCAGAACGTATTTAATTAGGAACGACTGACAGGTTTTAAGGCATGAACTGCACATTTCAGATTCTGGCACTTTGACTAGACTTTGATTAGGTTAAGTTAAAAGCTTTAATTTTGCTTCTTTTTAGCCATTTTATGTCCACTTGCTTTTGTGTTTTGAATTGTTTACTTACTGCATCAACCACATACACTTCAGCTTCAGTTCAAAGTTAGCTAACAGGACGTTCTACTCATGAGTTTTGTTTCACTTTACTGTAGATAGCTGTGGTTACTTAATATCAGACATAGGACAGGTGCCTTCCAAAAAGTTCCACTTTTCTCTTCATAGAATGTTCTTCTAAAAGGATTAGAGTTTATCCGGGTGCTGTCAGGCAATTGAAAGATGAGCATTAACATTCTTCTGGGTTAGCAGTGGTGACCAGCTTGCTGCTGTCCAATGAATCCCATTTATGCCCAGTGTTTTTCTGACTGTGTAGTCATAAATGCTGACCTTTGTTGAGAAAAATAGCTTGTAGTTCAGTGGATGCCTTTTTAGGATTTTTGTGACCTTCTAGATGATTTTGTTGCTGTACAAATGAAGTAATTTTGGTAATTGAGCCAGTCTTGAGAAGAATTGATAGATAGATAGATAGATAGATAGATAGATAGATAGATAGATAGATAGATAGATAGATAGATAGATAGATAGATAGATACTTTATTAATCCCAATGGGAAATTCACATTATCCAGCAGCAGTATACTGATACAATAAATAATATTAAATTAAAGATTGATAATAATAATAATGCAGGTGAAAAACAGACAATAACTTTGTATAATGTTAAATGTTAACGTTAACCCCCCGGGAGGAATTGAAGAGTCACATAGTTTGGGGGAGGAACGATCTCCTCAATCTGTCAGTGGAGCAGGACAGTGACAGCAGTCTGTCGCTGAAGCTGCTCTTCTGTCTGGAGATGATACTATTTACTGGATGCAGTGGATTCTCCATAATTGATAGGAGCCTGCTGAGCGCCCTTCGCTCTGCCACAGATGTTAAACTGTCCAGCTCCATGCCAACAATAGAGCCTGCCTTCCTCACCAGTTTGTCCAGGCGTGAGGCGTCTTTCTTCTTAATGCTGCCTCCCCAGCACACCGCCGCGTAGAAGAGGGCGCTCGCCACAACTGTCTGATAGAACATCTGCAGCATCTTATTGCAGATGTTGAAGGATGCCAGCCTTCTAAGGAAGTATAACCGGCTCTGTCCTTTCTTGCACAGAGCATCAGTATTGGCAGTCCAGTCTAATTTATCATCCAGCTGCACTCTCAGATATTTATAGGTCTGCACCATCTGCACACAGTCAGCTTTGATGATCACAGGGTCCATGAGGGGTCTGGGCCTCCTAAAATCCACCACCAGCTCCTTTGTTTTGCTGGTGTTCAGTTGTAGGTGGTTTGAGTCGCACCATTTAACAAAGTCATTGATTAGGTCCCTATACTCCTCCTCCAGCCCATTCCTGATGCAGCCCATGATAGCAGTGTCATCAGCAAACTTTTGCACGTGGCAGGACTCCGAGTTGTATTGGAAGTCCGATGTATATAGGCTGAACAGGACTGGAGAAAGTACAGTCCCTTGTGGCGCTCCTGTGTTGCTGACCACAATGTCAGACGTGCAGTTCCCAAGACGCACATACTGAGGTCTGTCTTTAAGATAGTCCACGATCCATGCCACTAGGTATGAATCTACTCCCATCTCTGTCAGCTTGTCCCTAAGGAGCAGAGGTTGGATTGTGTTGAAGGCGCTAGAGAAGTCTAGAAACATAATTCTTACAGCACCACTGCTCTGTCTAAGTGGGAGAGGGATCGGTGTAGCATATAGATGATGGCATCCTCTGCTCCCACCTTCTCCTGATATGCAAACTGCAGAGGGTCAAGGGCGTGTTAAACCTGTGGCCTAAGGTGGTGAAGCAGCAGCCTCTCTATGGTCTTCATCACATGTGATGTCAGAGCAACAGGCCGAAAGTCATTCAGCTCACTAGGACGTGATACCTTCGGGACTGGGGTGATGCAAGATGTTTTCCAAAGCCTCGGGACTCTCCCCTGTTCCAGGCTCAGGTTGAAGATGCGCTGTAGAGGACCCCCCAGCTCCGATGCACAGACCTTCAGCAGTCGTGGCAATACTCCATCTGGACCCGCTGCTTTGCTGGCACGAAGTCTCCTCAGTTCTCTGCTCACTTGCGCTGTTGTAATTATGGGTGGGGATGTCTCTCCTATGCTGGTATCAGCAGAAGGATGTGTGGAGGGTGCAGTACTCCGAGATGAGAGTGAGAGTGGGTTAGGGTGGTCAAACCTGTTAAAGAAGATGTTCATTTGGGTTGCTCTCTTCACGTCTCTCTCGATGGTGGTACCCCGCTTCGAGCTGCAGCCAGTGATGATCTTCATCCCATCCCACACTTCCTTCATGCTGTTATTCTGCAACTTCTGCTCCAGCTTTCTCTTGTACTGCTCCTTCGCCGCCCTGAGCTGGACTCGGAGTTCCTTCTGCACGCGCTTGAGCTCATGCTGATCACCGTCTTTAAAAGCCCTTTTCTTCTGGTTCAAAAGGCCCTTGATGTCACTTGTAATCCATGGCTTGTTGTTAGCAGAGCAGCGTACAGTTCTTACTGGAACTACAATGTCCATACAGAAGTTGATGTAGTCAGTAGTGTAGTCAACAACCTCCTCAATGTTCTCACAATGTGATCCCTGCAGGATATCCCAGTCTGTAGTTCCAAAACATTCTCTCAGAGTATTCTCAGCCTCCGGGGTCCACTTCCTGAATGATCGTGTGGTTGCAGGTAGAACCCTCACTTTTGGTTTGTAGTGAGGCTGAAGCATAACCAGGTTATGATCTGCTTTCCCAAGCGCAGGCAGCGGGGTGGCGCTGTATGCGTCTTTAACGTTTGCATACAGTAAATCAATAGTCTTATTTCCCCAGGTGTTACAGTCCACATACTGGGAGAAGGCAGGTAATGTTTTGTCCAGCGTCACATGGTTAAAGTCTCCAGCGATTAGCACAAGCGCCTCAGGGTGCTGCGTTTGTAACTTAGCAACAGCAGAATGGATGATGTCACTCGCTGTCTCCACGTCTGCCTGAGGAGGAATGTATACAATAACAACAATGACGTGTCCAAACTCTCTGGGCAAGTAATAGGGACGCAAACCTACGGCCAACAGTTCGATGTCCCTGCAACAAGTGGAGATTTTGACGTTAACATGTCCAGAGTTACACCACTGTGTATTAACATAGAGAGCGAGTCCTCCTCCTTTGTGCTTCCCGCAGGTACTTGCGTCTCTGTCCGCTCTAACTGTGCTAAACCCGGGTAGCTCCACGTTAGCATCTGGGATGGTGTTAGTTAACCACGTTTCGCAAAAACACAACAAACTGCATTCTCTGTAGGTTCTGACATTTTTCACCAGCGTAGCCAGTTCGTCGATCTTATTTGAGATTGAGTTCACGTTCCCCAGAATCACAGAAGGCACCGAAGGCTTAAAACGCCACTTTCTCGCAAGCCGCTTCATTTTCAGCTTCGTGCCCGCTCTGCTGCCACGATACCACCTTCTTACCTCGTCGGGTAATAGGGAACTACACCCGAAGTTGAGTACTTGAATAGGCGAGTCTCGGCGTGTAAAAATCCATGCCCACGTTGTAAAAGTAAGTGTGTCCAGTGAACAAATCCACATAAAATAAAGTGATAGGATTGATCAATAAATAAAAATAGAAAAATAAAAGTAGAAAAGTACACATACACATACAGTCATACACGGAGCTGCTGAAAAGGCTGCCACTCTCAGCGGCGCCGCATGTAATCCCTGTAGTATTGTAATGTAATTGCTGTAGTATTCCAAATATTTTCTACTTGGAGTTATGACTTTCACCATGATTTAGAGTCCATGGGGAATAGAAATGGTGTTGTAGCCCTTCTAAGGCTGATAGACATCAACATGTTTGTTCTTCCTTTAATTGTGGAATTTTGTGCTTGTTACAGTAAGTCTTTTGTTCCTATCTTGATTCTGAAAGTGAAGTGTATAGTGAGCAGGGCTGAATTGATTTTATTGGCCTCAACTACTTTCTGTCACAGCACCAATGTTGCAGAAAAACTGTTCATTGAATAAATGAAATAAAAAAAAAGTTTTATTTGTTCACTCAGGTGCCCTTTACCTAATATTAAATTTTTGGCGAAGATCTGACAGCATTCAGTGCAATAATAGAGGAGGTCAGGAAAGGGCAAATACGTTTTACAGCACTGTATGTCATATCCTTTCCCTGTTACAAGGGAATCTCTTCAAAATGTCCACTATCTCCCCCATTGTCTCAAGCAATTAGCTATATTTTAACTGTGTTAGGATGTAATATAATATTTGAGTAGTGCTTCAGCAGACATCTCACACGTCCTGTGATTGTTTCACAAGTTTGAAGAAAAAAAGTCATTTGTATTCTATCTAAACCATAAATGAAGCATCATAGCATTCCTGCTAAACCTCCTACATCCAATCAGTTTAGATACTTGGGTTTCAATCACTAACCATACTTTTTTCATCTTTATTCATCTAACTATCCCCATATTCTCTGTGAAATCACAAACTCTGTTTTCTCCTGGTTCTTGTTTTATTGCTGTTCTTGCTTGTGATGCTGCATTCAAAGTTGATACTGTCATTTTCATGAACTCTTGTCAGTTCTATAATTCTCTTCCTACCCTCATTGTCATAATAGTTTAATATCCCGTCCTCGCTGTCTAAATGTATCTAGAATGGTAGAAATTCTCAGTTAAATATTACATGCAGCCTTTCTTTCCCTGATTTATTGTTGAACATTATCACTGAGCCTTTGCTGTTTGTTCACTGTCAATATGGTTCATTTCCACTATTTTTTCTCCCACCTAGTTACCAATTGAGGCCTTTCTAGCTACCTTTGTCAGACATGTTAATAATATATTCTGTAATGTTTCCATGATATGCGCCATCATGTTATAAATTATGCCATTTAAGCATTCCATATAGTGGAAAGTCAGCTTGGTTACATACTGAAGAAATCTTTTATATTTAATAACTCTCTCCAGTGTATACAGCTACTATGCATTTATGAAGGTATCTGCAGGTTTCAACCTGCCTTCCAAATCATTTTCAGCTCTTGTCAGCTCTAAAAGCTAATAGTGTTTCTTTACAATCTTATTTTTCTTTGCATCCTTTACAAATCTATCTAAAACGTAGGGTGGAGTGGTGGCTCTGAGGCTAGGGATTTACACGGGCAATTGGAAGGTTTGAATCCCATAAATGCCAGAAGTGACTCTACTCCATTGGGCCCTTGAGCAAGGGTCTTAACCTGCAATTACTTCATTCTGGATATGACATTAATTTGCATCCAGCCCTGCAAGCAAGTCCTCCAACTTACAAGGAAAATGTTGGGGTTGGTGGCAGGATTGGCACTCCAGCTTCCGTAAAAGACCTCACAGTGTTCCAGTGTGGTGCTGAGGTGTCGCCCGCTGCACTTGAGGCCCAATCCAGGTGGTTTGTCATGTGGTGGGTGTGGCAATGTGCTATCAGCACATTCTCCCATCCTCCTCCTTCTCATCCTCACATATATACTTTCAAAGTAATGGCAATGGCTCCACATTGTATTCACTATCATTAAACCCACTTTCATTTCAGTTGAACTAAACACCTGTCTCTTTATAAAACAGATTTTTGCTAAGATTCTGTATTTCAGAATTTCTGTTTATCATCTTTGTCAAATTGTCTCAAAGAATTACAACAAAATATTTACGCATTTCTTTTAGTGTTCTGCATTTTTACATCTCTGTTTTGTATAGTATTTTTGTTCTCTCCATGATTTTGCCTGCCTTTGTATTAGACTTATAGCTTGCTTATTTTGACCTTGATGATAAATACACCTTCTTGCCATTGTTTGATCTCCTTGCTTCAAATTACAGCTACTATTTGACTAGCTGTTCAAATCATATATCAGAATCATTAACATGTTATGCAGAGTCTCTGCAATCATAGAATTAGCTTTTTAAGATTAGTGATAAGTGGTCAGCACACATCAAAGTTGTGGCTATTCAGCTAAACCTTGACATGGGCACACTGGTGCCATGTATTCTGCACGGTTTCAGTTTACTTCTGTGTTTGTTTGTGCAATACAGTAATCCCTCACCTTTCGCGGGGGTTACGTTCCAGAGCCCCCCGCGATAGGTGAAAATCCGTGAAGTAGCGACCTATATTTATTTTATTATTTATACATATTTTAAGGCTTTATAAACCCTTCCCACACTCTTATAAACCTTTCTCACTCTCTTGTTAACCTTTCCCACACTCTTATAAACACTTCCTATGCTCTTAAACACTTTCTACATTCTTAAACACCGCAGACCAACACTGCACACTGCACGCAGCGATCAGACGTCAATGTGTCTGCACTCACTTTGTGAAGGGGGGCAGCTGAACTCTGAGCAGAGCAGAAATGGACTTTGTGCTGCTTCTGCCAAAATGCCTGCTTGTCACTCTGCGCGTTCGGAAGGAGGAGGAGGAGTGGGTTTTGTGTGAGGGCTGAACGCATGTTCGCTCAAACCCCCCTCCCCGGAGGCGCAGTACGCTCCTGCCACTTCGCATTGTCAAGGGGGTGGGGAGCTGAATGAACGCTAAGGAGAAGTGGACTTTGTGCTGGCTTTGTGCTGCTTGTCGCTCTGCGTGTCAATAATTTAAATGCCTGTACATCACCAATTTTTCTGTCTCACTGTCTTGTCTTGCGTGAAGTTAAAATGTTTTATAATAGTGAGATGTTACTCATATCCTTAGCCCGACATCCACATATCATATGTGTTAACAAAGTGTGTTTTATAAGTTTACATGTGTTTAAAGCATGTGGGATGGGTATTTTAAGGCTTAAACTATAAAAATGTTTATTTATATGGTCTTTCTATATCGCAGATTTTCTCCTGTTGCTGATGGGTCTGGAACATAACTTCCGCGATAGGCGGGCAATCACTTGTATTTAAAAACCCGCGAAGTCGTGAATCTGCGAAAAGTGAACCGCGAAGTAGCGAGGGATTACTGTAATCCTTGCAATGCAACTGCTATAACATGTGCTCCTTGAAAAATGCTAACTGCCTAGTCTTTTGGTCAATCAAGATTTATTTATGAATAGATCTCTACCACAGAAAATATTGTATGTAATCAGCAAGTGTAACATGTAACAGGCTTGCAGCATACAATGTATTTGGTACAGCTTGGCAGTATCTAAAATTCCCTGGTAAAAGATGTTCAGCATTTTTCATAAGTTATAAGAAGATTAAATGAGTCCCAAAAGATTTAAAGCTGAACGATCCTACTTCTGAGTATTTTAGAATACCTATTAAAATGAACATGACTATCTTCACGGAATTGTGCAATGTCTAGCTCTTAACATTTTAGATTCTAGCACTGAGTGTCTTAATCAATAACTTGCAAATTTACTGTTTTTCTTTCTTCTTTGTTATTACACAAATTATAGTTGTGGTCCTAGACAATGAAATTCATCAGAAATAGTCATATTTGCCAGCAGAATTTGTTTTTCAGTAAGGGATTTCACATCCTGCAGTAAGTTTGTTTAAAGAATGTTATTATAGTGTTTATCATTCCCTGTGATTATACAGTATCTTAGCCTGTCAAGATAAGAGCTACAGTAAAAAGGAACTATTAACATAAAATGAAATCCCTGTACACCCTTAAGTAAGATCACACTTTAAAACCAAAAGCCACAAATGCAAATAGCACGTAGGCAGTCAAACCAATTTACAATTCAGCTGCCTCTATTTAACAATTCACATTTATCATCTGCTTGATTGCCTTGGATTAGAATTCTAAATCAAGTAATATAAGAAAAATCAGTTTGTGACACACTGATGAAGGACGGATGCCTAAAAGCATCTGTGTAATGCAGTCTGTTAAAAAAAAAAGAACAAAATTGCATTTATAATGAATTCTGTGCTTTGTAGTATGGCGTCTGTTGAAGTCAGTCTGCACAGAGACAGTTTCCATGCACTGTATTTTTTTTTTGCAGGGCTGTGCCAAGGGGAACTATTGCATTTGACTTATGTTGCATAGAACAGGAATGCAAATGGAGTTTTGCATTTTGTATTTTTTGGCATTATAATAGTACCTTCAATACACATGACAGGTGCTAAGTTATAAGGAAAAGACTTCAATTGACAGATAAAACCTGTATGTGCTGTACAACAAGCTGTGCTGAGATTCTTTGAAATATTTGCTTGATTACATGAATCCTATTTTCCTAACACTTGGTGAAGCACATCACATTCATACCACTCAAAACACTGAGAAAGGTTAATGTAGTTAGCATTTGCTAGGGTTTTTAAGAAAGTTATTTATCTATTATGTGTGTAAAACTGGAACTGTGGGAATTATAGCATGTTTGCATAGTATGGTTTCAAAATATACTATAACTGCTAAGCATTTACATTACATTTCTGCAGTGTTAAAAAAAACAATCAAACTTTAAGAGGCCATGTAAGCATTATATAAAGTTACAACATTCATAAGAAAAAAATGTTTCGTACTGTATTATTAAATTATTTTATTACTAAAAGATAAAGAGAAAGTTAAACTGGGAAAATACACTCACCGACCATTTTTTTTGGTACACCTGTTCAGCTGCCTATTAACGCAAATGTCTAATCAGCCAATCAAAAGGCAACAACTCAATGCATTTAGGCATGTAGACTTTGTGAAGATGACCTCCTGAAGTTCAAACCGAGCATCAGAATGTGGACGAAAGGTGATTTAAGCGACTTTGGACTGGTGTGAGTATTTCAGAAACTGCTGATCTGCTGTGATTTTCATTTGCAACCATCTCTAGAGTTTACAGAGAATGGTTCGAAAAAGGGAAAATGTCCAGTGAGTGGCAGTTCTCTAGGTGACAATGCCTTGTTGATGCCAGAGGTCAGAGGAGAATGGCCAGACTGGTTCAAGCTGATAGAAAGGCAACAATAACTCAAATAACCACTCATTACAACCAAGGTAAGCAGAAGAACCCCTCTGCATGCACAACACGTCGAACACTTGGAGCAGATGGGCTACAGCAGCAGGATACCACAGCGGGTGCCACTCCTGTCAGCTAAGAACAGGCAACTGAAGCTATCATTCACATGGGCTCACCAAAATTGGACAACAGAAGATTGGAAAAACATTGCCTTATCTGATGAGTCTCGATTTCTACTGAGACATTCAGATTGTAGGGTCAAAATTTGGTGTCAACAACATGATAGCATGGACCCATCAATGGTTCAGGCCAGTGCTGGTGGTGTAATGGTGTTGGGGATATTTTCTTGACACAATTTTGGCCCCTTAGTACCAACTGAGCATTATTTAAATGCCACAGCCTATCTGAGTATTGTTGCTGACCATGTCCATTGCTTTATGACTGCAGTGTATACATCTTCTGATAGCTACTTCTATCAGGATAATGTGCCATGTCACAAAGCTCAAATCATCTCAAACTGGTTTCTTGAACATGACAATGAGTTCACTGCACTCAAGTGGCCTACAGAGTCACCAGATCTCAATCCAAGAGAGCACTTTTGGGATGTGGTGGAACAGGAGAGTTGCGTCATGGATGGGCAGCCTACAAATCTGCAGCAACTGCGTGACGCTATTATGTCAATATGGACCAAAATCCCTCAGGAATGTTTCCAGCACCTTGTTGAATCTAGACCACGAAGAATTAGGGTAGTTCTGAAGGTAAAAGGGGGTCCAACCCCGTACTAGCATTGTGCACCTAATAAAATGGCCAGTGAATGTATTTTCTTTTGTCAACATTGATAAACACCCACTATATACACTTAGTAATTTAAAAAAAAAATCATGTGAGATCCTGGTAACTATAAGATGCCATTATTGACTGGGTTGGTGAAGTCAAAAAAAATCTGTACATTAGAACATTTTCAAGTGCAAAATAACTACAGGGACCTGCTCTTAACTTGAAGCATAACTAGGATCTTGAGCTATGAGCAGAAAGGGCAGTATGGAAAAACCATTTAGTTCCCAGAGCACAGGCTTTTGTAAAAACATCAGTTAGCGGCATTTCCCCGGAGTTAAGCCCTTGTGAGCTCTCAGCTGAAATGAAAGCCTGGCCTCATCCATTTAGTAAGATGAGGCATCAGAACATTAGACTGTGTTATGGCTGCTGTAATGTGAAAAGCTTTAAGACAACTTCAAAAGATGTTCTTTACATTTGCAAAAGCCATAATGTAGAGGAAGATTAAATTACTTTTTCATTTAAGTCATTATTTACAAAAAAATAATGCAGAGATAAACACACAGTTAATTAATACTCTTGTAAATTAGTTGTCTGGTTTCAGCTGTGAAATTTGACCTTGCAAGCAAATCACTTTTCCAGAGGCTGGGTGTAGTAACACCTTGAAATACTCAATAATTAATAGATAGCTGCAAATTTGCTTTACATTGCTTTAAAGACACAAATGCTGGATTAACATATACTGTATACTGTATGATTTCTATCCTATGATACGCACACAAAGCTTTCAACCTTGCGATAAAAATAAAACATTTTACTGAAAATTGGAGCCACATAAACCAAAAACAACTTTATTTGAAAAAGAGAGAGGATAGATTTGGCACAAGTTCATGTGTACGAATAAATAATAAGAAAAAATAAGCAACAAGACTGCTGATAAGATATATCAATCCTTCCAGAGAGAAGGAAGATTTCTTTTATTTACCTATTTGTAACCAATGAAAGTATTTTAGTGTAAAATTGTTTGTATTGTTTAATCGCACTAATCTTTTACACTTAATCTTTTTAATCTTTTACACTTTTACACTAGGATTCCAAAATTCTAGAACAGTCTTATCCCAATTGTTCATCTGTTGATGATTTCTTTAATCTGCATTGTTCTGCCAGGCCCAGAAGTCAGCAACCTTGGAAGCAACTGAAGAGCCAGTGGAGTTCCAGATTAAGTGCAATGTTGATTTTCCACTCTTCACTGAAGCGGACCAGAGACCCTCTCATTTTAATGTGTTTGTTTGCTTTTGAATTCTTGGTTAAATCCAAAGTTCCATTAGTGTTCAAGTGCCTTTCGTTTACCAGTTGAGAGTGTGAATGGAACAATGTGGTTGCTGGAGAATAAGAAACATTTCTCAGGGAAAATGTGTTCCTCTGCCTGATACATACAGCATGACTTTTCTTAATTAAAAAATTTTAATTACTGTTGATGATGGCAATAGCACTCTGAGTTTGAGGACTGTACAATCAATAGTACAGCATGAACAAATAAAAACAGTTGCAGTCACTGAAAGTAAATTAAGACAGTAGATTAAATTCAGAGACATAATCATGAAACATGCACAGAATCATGT